>NC_088396.1:29143187-29235477 GCF_034236695.1 Oncorhynchus nerka | reverse complement strand
AACATGTATAATATATTCACTCATACTGTACAGTACAGTGAGGGTTCTAGTTCTCATCAACATGTATAATATATTCACTCATACTGTACAGTACTGTGAGGGTTCTAGTTCTCATCAACATGTATAATATATTCACTCATACTGTACAGTACTGTGAGGGTTCTAGTTCTCATCAACATGTATAATATATTCACTCATACTGTACAGTACAGTGAGGGTTCTAGTTCTCATCAACATGTATAATATATTCACTCATACTGTACAGTACTGTGAGGGTTCTAGTTCTCATCAACATGTATAGTATAACCACTCATACTGTACAGTACAGTGAGGGTTCTAGTTCTCATCAACATGTATAGTATAATCACTCATACTGTACAGTACAGTGAGGGTTCTAGTTCTCATCAACATGTATGATATATTCACTCATACTGTACAGTACTGTACAGTACAGAGGGTTCTAGTTCTCATCAACATGTATAATATATTCACTCATACTGTACAGTACAGAGGGTTCTAGTTCTCATCAACATGTATAATATAATCACTCATACTGTACAGTACAGTGAGGGTTCTAGTTCTCATCAACATGTATAGTATAATCCTCATACTGTACAGTACAGTGAGGTTCTAGTTCTCATCAACATGTATTCTAATAACATATATATTCACTCATACTGTACTGTGAGGGTTCTAGTTCTCATCAACATGTATAGTATAACACTCATACTGTACAGTACTGTGAGGGTTCAGGTTCTCATCAACATGTATAGTATAACAATCATACTGTACAGTACAGTGAGGGTTCTAGTTCTCATCAACATGTATAGTATAATCACTCATACTGTACAGTACAGTGAGGGTTCTAGTTCTCATCAACATGTATAATATATTCACTCATACTGTACAGTACTGTGAGGGTTCTAGTTCTCATCAACATGTATAATATAATCACTCATACTGTACAGTACTGTGAGGGTTCAGGTTCTTATCAACATATATAGTATAACAATCATACTGTACAGTACTGTGAGGGTTCTAGTTCTCATCAACATGTATAGGGTTCATACTGTACAGTACAGTGAGGGTTCTAGTTCTCATCAACATGTATAATATATTCACTCATACTGTACAGTACTGTGAGGGTTCTAGTTCTCATCAACATGTATAGTATAACCACTCATACTGTACAGTACAGTGAGGGTTCTAGTTCTCATCAACATGTATAGTATAATCACTCATACTGTACAGTACAGTGAGGGTTCAGGTTCTCATCAACATGTATAGTATAATCACTCATACTGCATAGTACAGTGAGGGTTCTAGTTCTCATAAACATGTATAGTATAACACTCATACTGTACAGTACTGTGAGGGTTCAGGTTCTCATCAACATGTATAGTATAATCACTCATACTGTACAGTACAGTGAGGGTTCTAGTTCTCATCAACATGTATAGTATAATCACTCATACTGTACAGTACAGTGAGGGTTCTAGTTCTCATCAACATGTATAATATATTCACTCATACTGTACAGTACAGTGAGGGTTCAGGTTCTCATCAACATGTGTAGTATAACCATTCATACTGTACAGTACTGTGAGGGTTCAGGTTCTCATTAACATGTGTAGTATAACCACTCATACTGCACAGTACAGTGAGGGTTCTAGTTCTCATCAACATGTGTAGTATAACCACTCATACTGTACAGTACTGTGAGGGTTCAGGTTCTCATCAACATGTGTAGTATAACCACTCATACTGTACAGTACAGTGAGGGTTCTAGTTCTCATCAACATGTATAATATATTCACTCATACTGTACAGTACTGTGAGGGTTCTAGTTCTCATCAACATGTATAATATATTCATTCATACTGTACAGTACAGTGAGGGTTCTAGTTCTCATCAACATGTATAATATATTCACTCATACTGTACAGTACTGTGAGGGTTCTAGTTCTCATCAACATGTATAGTATAACCACTAATACTGTACAGTACAGTGAGGGTTCTAGTTCTCATCAACATGTATAATATATTCACTCATACTGTACAGTACAGTGAGGGTTCAGGTTCTCATCAACATGTATAATATATTCACTCATACTGTACAGTACTGTGAGGGTTCTAGTTCTAATCAACATGTATAATATATTCACTCATACTGTACAGTACTGTGAGGGTTCTAGTTCTCATCAACATGTATAATATATTCACTCATACTGTACAGTACAGTGAGGGTTCTAGTTCTCATCAACATGTATAATATATTCACTCATACTGTACAGTACTGTAGGGTTCTAGGTCTCATCAACATGTATAGTATAACCACTCATACTGTACAGTGAGGGTTCTAGTTCTCATCAACATGTATAGTATAATCACTCATACTGTACAGTACAGTGAGGGTTCTAGTTCTCATCAACATGTATATATATTCACTCATACTGTACAGTACAGTGAGGGTTCTAGTTCTCATCAACATGTATAATATATTCACTCATACTGTACAGTACAGTGAGGGTTCTAGTTCTCATCAACATGTATAATAATTCACTCATACTGTACAGTATTGTGAGGGTTCAGGTTCTCATCAACATGTGTAGTATAACCATTCATACTGTACAGTACAGTGAGGGTTCAGGTTCTCATTAACATGTGTAGTATAACCACTCATACTGCACAGTACAGTGAGGGTTCTAGTTCTCATCAACATGTGTAGTATAACCACTCATACTGTACAGTACTGTGAGGGTTCTAGTTCTCATCAACATGTGTAGTATAACCACTCATACTGTACAGTACTGTGAGGGTTCTAGTTCTCATCAACATGTATAATATATTCACTCATACTGTACAGTACAGTGAGGGTTCTAGTTCTCATCAACATGTATAATATATTCACTCATACTGTACAGTACAGTGTGAGGGTTCTAGTTCTCATCAACATGTATAGTATAATTCACTCATACTGTACAGTACAGTGAGGGTTCTAGTTCTCATCAACATGTATAGTATAATCACTCATACTGTACAGTACAGTGAGGGTTCTAGTTCTCATCAACATGTATAGTATAATCACTCATACTGCATAGTACAGTGAGGGTTCTAGTTCTCATAAACATGTATAGTATAACACTCATACTGTACAGTACTGTGAGGGTTCAGGTTCTCATCAACATGTATAGTATTATCACTTATACTGTACAGTACAGTGAGGGTTCTAGTTCTCATCAACATGTATAGTATAATCACTCATACTGTACAGTACAGTGAGGGTTCAGGTTCTCATCAACATGTATAGTATAATCACTCATACTGCATAGTACAGTGAGGGTTCTAGTTCTCATCAACATGTATAATATATTCACTCATACTGTACAGTATTGCGAGGGTTCAGGTTCTCATCAACATTTGTAGTATAACCATTCATACTGTACAGTACTGTGAGGGTTCAGGTTCTCATTAACATGTGTAGTATAACCACTCATACTGCACAGTACAGTGAGGGTTCTAGTTCTCATCAACATGTGTAGTATAACCACTCATACTGTACAGTACTGTGAGGGTTCAGGTTCTCATCAACATGTGTAGTATAACCACTCATACTGTACAGTACAGTGAGGGTTCTAGTTCTCATCAACATGTATAATATATTCACTCATACTGTACAGTACTGTGAGGGTTCTAGTTCTCATCAACATGTATAATATATTCATTCATACTGTACAGTACAGTGAGGGTTCTAGTTCTCATCAACATGTATAATATATTCACTCATACTATACAGTACTGTGAGGGTTCTAGTTCTCATCAACATGTATAGTATAACCACTCATACTGTACAGTACAGTGAGGGTTCTAGTTCTCATCAACATGTATCATATATTCACTTATACTGTACAGTACAGTGAGGGTTCTAGTTCTCATCAACATGTATAATATATTCACTCATACTGTAAAGTACTGTGAGGGTTCTAGTTCTCATCAACATGTGTAGTATAACCACTCATACTGCACAGAACAGTGAGGGTTCTAGTTCTCATCAACATGTATAGTATAATCACTCATACTGTACAGTACAGTGAGGGTTCTAGTTCTCATCAACATGTATAATATATTCACTCATACTGTACAGTACTGTGAGGGTTCTAGTTCTCATCAACATGTATAGTATAACCACTCATACTGTACAGTACAGTGAGGGTTCTAGTTCTCATCAACATGTATAGTATAATCACTCATACTGTACAGTACAGTGAGGGTTCAGGTTCTCATCAACATGTATAGTATAATCACTCATACTGCATAGTACAGTGAGGGTTCTAGTTCTCATAAACATGTATAGTATAACACTCATACTGTACAGTACTGTGAGGGTTCAGGTTCTCATCAACATGTATAGTATTATCACTTATACTGTACAGTACAGTGAGGGTTCTAGTTCTCATCAACATGTATAGTATAATCACTCATACTGTACAGTACAGTGAGGGTTCTAGTTCTCATCAACATGTATAATATATTCACTCATACTGTACAGTATTGTGAGGGTTCAGGTTCTCATCAACATTTGTAGTATAACCATTCATACTGTACAGTACTGTGAGGGTTCAGGTTCTCATTAACATGTGTAGTATAACCACTCATACTGCACAGTACAGTGAGGGTTCTAGTTCTCATCAACATGTGTAGTATAACCACTCATACTGTACAGTACTGTGAGGGTTCAGGTTCTCATCAACATGTGTAGTATAACCACTCATACTGTACAGTACAGTGAGGGTTCTAGTTCTCATCAACATGTATAATATATTCACTCATACTGTACAGTACTGTGAGGGTTCTAGTTCTCATCAACATGTATAATATATTCATTCATACTGTACAGTACAGTGAGGGTTCTAGTTCTCATCAACATGTACAATATATTCACTCATACTGTACAGTACTGTGAGGGTTCTAGTTCTCATCAACATGTATAGTATAACCACTAATACTGTACAGTACAGTGAGGGTTCTAGTTCTCATCAACATGTATAATATATTCACTCATACTGTACAGTACAGTGAGGGTTCAGGTTCTCATCAACATGTATAATATATTCACTCATACTGTACAGTACTGTGAGGGTTCTAGTTCTAATCAACATGTATAATATATTCACTCATACTGTACAGTACTGTGAGGGTTCTAGTTCTCATCAACATGTATAATATATTCACTCATACTGTACAGTACAGTGAGGGTTCTAGTTCTCATCAACATGTATAATATATTCACTCATACTGTACAGTACTGTGAGGGTTCTAGGTCTCATCAACATGTATAGTATAACCACTCATACTGTACAGTACAGTGAGGGTTCTAGTTCTCATCAACATGTATAGTATAATCACTCATACTGTACAGTACAGTGAGGGTTCTAGTTCTCATCAACATGTATGATATATTCACTCATACTGTACAGTACAGTGAGGGTTCTAGTTCTCATCAACATGTATAATATATTCACTCATACTGTACAGTACATTGAGGGTTCTAGTTCTCATCAACATGTATAGTATAATCACTCATACTGTACAGTATTGCGAGGGTTCAGGTTCTCATCAACATGTGTAGTATAACCATTCATACTGTACAGTACAGTGAGGGTTCAGGTTCTCATTAACATGTGTAGTATAACCACTCATACTGCACAGTACAGTGAGGGTTCTAGTTCTCATCAACATGTGTAGTATAACCACTCATACTGTACAGTACTGTGAGGGTTCAGGTTCTCATCAACATGTGTAGTATAACCACTCATACTGTACAGTACAGTGAGGGTTCTAGTTCTCATCAACATGTATAAAATATTCACTCATACTGTAAAGTATTGTGAGGGTTCTAGTTCTCATCAACATGTATAGTATAACCACTCATACTGTACAGTACAGTGAGGGTTCTAGTTCTCATCAACATGTATAGTATAATCACTCATACTGTACAGTACAGTGAGGGTTCTAGTTCTCATCAACATGTATAATATATTCACTCATACTGTACAGTACAGTGAGGGTTCTAGTTCTCATCAACATGTATAATATATTCACTCATACTGTACATTACAGTGAGGGTTCTAGTTCTCATCAACATGTATAGTATAATCACTCATACTGTACAGTACAGTGAGGGTTCTAGTTCTCATCAACATATATTCACTCATACTGTATTCACTCATACTGTATAATATATTCACTCATACTGTACAGTACAGTGAGGGTTCTAGTTCTCATCAACATGTATAATATATTCACTCATACTGTACAGTACAGTGAGGGTTCTAGTTCTCATCAACATGTATAGTATAACACTTATACTGTACAGTACAGTGAGGGTTCAGGTTCTCATCAACATCTATAGTATAATCACTCATACTGTACAGTACAGTGAGGGTTCTAGTTCTCATCAACATGTATAATATATTCACTCATACTGTACAGTACTGTGAGGGTTCTAGTTCTCATCAACATGTATAATATATTCACTCATACTGTACAGTACAGTGAGGGTTCTAGTTCTCATCAACATGTATAATATATTCACTCATACTGTACAGTACTGTGAGGGTTCTAGTTCTCATCAACATGTATAGTATAACCACTCATACTGTACAGTACAGTGAGGGTTCTAGTTCTCATCAACATGTATAGTATAATCACTCATACTGTACAGTACAGTGAGGGTTCAGGTTCTCATCAACATGTATAGTATAATCACTCATACTGGATAGTACAGTGAGGGTTCTAGTTCTCATAAACATGTATAGTATAACACTCATACTGTACAGTACTGTGAGGGTTCTAGTTCTCATCAACATGTATAGTATAATCACTCATACTGTACAGTACAGTGAGGGTTCTAGTTCTCATCAACATGTATAGTATAATCACTCATACTGTACAGTACAGTGAGGGTTCAGGTTCTCATCAACATGTATAGTATAATCACTCATACTGTACAGTACAGTGAGGGTTCTAGTTCTCATCAACATGTATAATAACACTCATACTGTACAGTACAGTGAGGGTTCTAGTTCTCATCAACATGTATAGTATAACAACATACTGTGAGGGTTCAGGTTCTCATCAACATGTGTAGTATAACCACTCATACTGTACAGTACAGTGAGGGTTCTAGTTCTCATCAACATGTATAATATATTCACTCATACTGTACAGTACTGTGAGGGTTCTAGTTCTCATCAACATGTATAATATATTCATTCATACTGTACAGTACAGTGAGGGTTCAGGTTCTCATCAACATGTATAGTATAATCACTCATACTGTACAGTACAGTGAGGGTTCTAGTTCTCATCAACATGTATAATATATTCACTCATACTGTACAGTACTGTGAGGGTTCTAGTTCTCATCAACATGTATAATATATTCACTCATACTGTACAGTACAGTGAGGGTTCTAGTTCTCATCAACATGTATAATATATTCACTCATACTGTACAGTACTGTGAGGGTTCTAGTTCTCATCAACATGTATAGTATAACCACTCATACTGTACAGTACAGTGAGGGTTCTAGTTCTCATCAACATGTATAGTATAATCACTCATGTACACTTCTCATAACATGTATAGTATAATCACTCATACTGTACAGTACAGTGAGGGTTCAGGTTCTCATCAACATGTATAGTATAATCACTCATACTGCATAGTACAGTGAGGGTTCTAGTTCTCATAAACATGTATAGTATAACACTCATACTGTACAGTACTGTGAGGGTTCAGGTTCTCATCAACATGTATAGTATTATCACTTATACTGTACAGTACAGTGAGGGTTCTAGTTCTCATCAACATGTATAGTATAATCACTCATACTGTACAGTACAGTGAGGGTTCAGGTTCTCATCAACATGTATAGTATAATCACTCATACTGCATAGTACAGTGAGGGTTCTAGTTCTCATCAACATGTGTAGTATAACCACTCATACTGTACAGTACAGTGAGGGTTCTAGTTCTCATCAACATGTGTAGTATAACCACTCATACTGTACAGTACTGTGAGGGTTCAGGTTCTCATCAACATGTGTAGTATAACCACTCATACTGTACAGTACAGTGAGGGTTCTAGTTCTCATCAACATGTATAATATATTCACTCATACTGTACAGTACTGTGAGGGTTCTAGTTCTCATCAACATGTATAATATATTCATTCATACTGTACAGTACAGTGAGGGTTCTAGTTCTCATCAACATGTATAATATATTCACTCATACTGTACAGTACTGTGAGGGTTCTAGTTCTCATCAACATGTATAATATATTCACTCATACTGTACAGTACAGTGAGGGTTCTAGTTCTCATCAACATGTATAGTATAATCACTCATACTGTACAGTACAGTGAGGGTTCTAGTTCTCATCAACATGTATAATATATTCACTCATACTGTACAGTACTGTGAGGGTTCTAGTTCTCATCAACATGTATAGTATAACCATTCATACTGTACAGTACTGTGAGGGTTCAGGTTCTCATTAACATGTGTAGTATAACCACTCATACTGCACAGTACAGTGAGGGTTCTAGTTCTCATCAACATGTATAATATATTCACTTATACTGTACAGTACAGTGAGGGTTCTAGTTCTCATCAACATGTATAATATATTCACTCATACTGTAAAGTATTGTGAGGGTTCTAGTTCTCATCAACATGTATAGTATAACCACTCATACTGTACAGTACAGTGAGGGTTCTAGTTCTCATCAAAATGTATAGTATAATCACTCATACTGTACAGTACAGTGAGGGTTCTAGTTCTCATCAACATGTATAATATATTCACTCATACTGTACAGTACAGTGAGGGTTCTAGTTCTCATCAACATGTATAATATATTCACTCATACTGTACAGTACTGTGAGGGTTCTAGTTCTCATCAACATGTATAATATATTCACTCATACTGTACAGTACAGTGAGGGTTCTAGTTCTCATCAACATGTATAATATATTCACTCATACTGTACAGTACTGTGAGGGTTCTAGTTCTCATCAACATGTATAGTATAACCACTCATACTGTACAGTACAGTGAGGGTTCTAGTTCTCATCAACATGTATAGTATAATCACTCATACTGTACAGTACAGTGAGGGTTCAGGTTCTCATCAACATGTATAGTATAATCACTCATACTGTACAGTACAGTGAGGGTTCTAGTTCTCATCAACATGTATGATATATTCACTCATACTGTACAGTACAGTGATGGTTCTAGTTCTCATCAACATGTATAATATATTCACTCATACTGTACAGTACAGTGAGGGTTCTAGTTCTCATCAACATGTATAATATATTCACTCATACTGTACAGTACAGTGAGGGTTCTAGTTCTCATCAACATGTATAGTATAATCACTCATACTGTACAGTACAGTGAGGGTTCTAGTTCTCATCAACATGTATAGTATAACACTCCTACTGTACAGTACTGTGAGGGTTCTAGTTCTCATCAACATGTATAGTATAACACTTATACTGTACAGTACTGTGAGGGTTCTAGTTCTCATCAACATGTATAGTATAACACTTATACTGTACAGTACTTTGAGGGTTCTAGTTCTCATCAACATGTATACTATAACACTTATACTGTACAGTACTGTGAGGGTTCTAGTTCTCATCAACATGTATAGTATAACAATTATACTGTACAGTACTGTGAGGGTTCTAGTTCTCATCAACATGTATAGTATAATCACTCATACTGTACAGTACTGTGAGGGTTCTAGTTCTCATCAACATGTATAGTATAATACTTATACTGTACAGTACTGTGAGGGTTCTAGTTCTCATCAACATGTATAGTATAACACTCATACTGTACAGTACTGTGAGGGTTCAGGTTCTTATCAACATGTATAGTATAACAATCATACTGTACAGTACTGTGAGGGTTCTAGTTCTCATCAACATGTATAGTATAATCACTCATACTGTACAGCACAGTGAGGGCTCTAGTTCTCATCAACATGTATAATATATTCACTCATACTGTACTGTGAGGGTTCTAGTTCTCATCAACATGTATTGTATAATCAGTACAGTACTGAGGGTTCTAGTTCTCATCAACATGTATAGTATAATCACTCATACTGTACAGTACAGTGAGGGTTCTAGTTCTCATCAACATGTATAGTATAACACTCATACTGTACAGTACAGTACAGTGAGGGTTCTAGTTCTCATCAACATGTATAGTATAACCACTCATACTGTACAGTACAGTGAGGGTTCTAGTTCTCATCAACATGTATAGTATAACCACTCATACTGTACAGTACAGTGAGGGTTCTAGTTCTCATCAACATGTATAGTATAACACTCATACTGTACAGTACAGTGAGGGTTCAGTTCTCATCAACATGTGATAATATAACACTCATACTGTACAGTACAGTGTTCAGTAGTGAGGGTCTAGTTCTCATCAACATGTATAGTATAACACTCATACTGTACAGTACAGTGAGGGTTCTAGTTCTCATCAACATGTATAGTATAATCACTCATACTGTACAGTACAGTGAGGGTTCTAGTTCTCATCAACATGTATAATATATTCACTCATACTGTACAGTACAGTGAGGGTTCTTTTTCTCATCAACATGAATAGTATAATCACTCATACTGTACAGTACTGTGAGGGTTCTAGTTCTCATCAACATGTATAGTATAACACTCATACTGTACAGTACTGTGAGGGTTCAGGTTCTTATCAACATGTATAGTATAACAATCATACTGTACAGTACTGTGAGGGTTCTAGTTCTCATCAACATGTATAGTATAATCACTCATACTGTACAGCACAGTGAGGGCTCTCAGTTCTCATACTGTACAGTACAGTGTAGTTCTCATCAACATGTATATATAATCACTCATACTGTACTGTGAGGGTTCTAGTTCTCATCAACATGTATTGTATAATCACTCATACTGTACAGTACTGTGAGGGTTCTAGTTCTCATCAACATGTATAGTATAATCACTCATACTGTACAGTACTGTGAGGGTTCTAGTTCTCATCAACATGTATAGTATAACACTCATACTGTACAGTACAGTGAGGGATTTAGTTCTCATCAACCTGTATAGTATAACCACTCATACTGTACAGTACTGTGATGGTTCTAGTTCTCATCAACATGTATAGTATAACCACTCATACTGTACAGTACTGTGAGGGTTCTAGTTCTCATCAACATGTATAGTATAACACTCATACTGTACTACAGTACAGTACAGTGGGTTCTAGTTCTCATCAACATGTATAGTATAACCACTCATACTGTACAGTACAGTGAGGGTTCTTTTTCTCATCAACATGTATAGTATAATCACTCATACTGTACAGTACAGTGAGGGTTCTAGTTCTCATCAACATGTATAATATATTCACTCATACTGTACAGTACAGTGAGGGTTCTTTTTCTCATCAACGTGAATAGTATAATCACTCATACTGTACAGTACTGTGATGGTTCTAGTTCTCATCAACATGTATAGTATAACCACTCATACTGTACAGTACAGTGAGGGTTCTAGTTCTCATCAACATGTATAGTATAACACTTATACTGTACAGTACTGTGAGGGTTCTAGTTCTCATCAACATGTATAGTATAACACTCATACTGTACAGTACAGTGAGGGTTCTTTCTCATCAACATGTATAGTATAATCACTCATACTGTACAGTACAGTGAGGGTTCTAGTTCTCATCAACATGTATAATATATTCACTCATACTGTACAGTACAGTGAGGGTTCTTTTTCTCATCAACATGAATAGTATAATCACTCATACTGTACAGTACTGTGAGGGTTCAGGTTCTTATCAACATGTATAGTATAACAATCATACTGTACAGTACTGTGAGGGTTCTAGTTCTCATCAACATGTATAGTATAATCACTCATACTGTACAGTACAGTGAGGGCTCTAGTTCTCATGAACATGTATAATATATTCACTCATACTGTACTGTGAGGGTTCAGTTCTCATCAACATGTATAATATAATCACTCATACTGTACAGTACTGTGAGAGTTCTAGTTCTCATCAACATGAATAGTATAATCACTCATACTGTACAGTACTGTGATGGTTCTAGTTCTCATCAACATGTATAGTATAACCACTCATACTGTACAGTACAGTGAGGGTTCTAGTTCTCATCAACATGTACAATATATTCACTCATACTGTACTGTGAGGGTTCTAGTTCTCATCAACATGTATAGTATAATCACTAATACTGTACAGTACTGTGAGGGTTCTTGTTCTCATCAACATGTATAGTATAGTCACTCATACTGTACAGTACTGTGAGGGTTTAGTTCTCATCAACATGTATAGTATAATCACTCATACTGTACAGTACAGTGAGGGTTCTAGTTCTCATCAACATGTATAATATATTCACTCATACTGTACAGTACTGTGAGGGTTATAGTTCTCATCAACATGTATAGTATAACACTCATACTGTACAGTACAGTGAGGGTTCTAGTTCTCATCAACATGTATAGTATAACCACTCATACTGTACAGTACAGTGAGGGTTCTTTTTCTCATCAACATGTATAGTATAATCACTCATAATGTCCAGTACAGTGAGGGTTCTAGTTCTCATCAACATGTATAATATATTCACTCATAATGTACAGTACTGTGAGGGTTCTAGTTCTCATCAACATGTATAGTATAATCACTCATACTGTACAGTACTGTGATGGTTCTAGTTCTCATCAACATGTATAGTATAACCACTCATACTGTAGAGTACAGTGAGGGTTCTAGTTCTCATCAACATGTATAGTATAACACTCATACTGTACAGTACTGTGAGGGTTCAGGTTCTTATCAACATGTATAGTATAACAATCATACTGTACAGTACAGTGAGGGCTCTAGTTCTCATCAACATGTATAGTATAACCACTCATACTGTAGAGTACAGTGAGGGTTCTAGTTCTCATCAACATGTATAGTATAACACTTATACTGTACAGTACTGTGAGGGTTCTAGTTCTCATCAACATGTATAGTATAACACTCATACTGTACAGTACTGTGAGGGTTCAGGTTCTTATCAACATGTATAGTATAACAATCACTCATACTGTACAGTACTGTGAGGGTTCTAGTTCTCATCAACATGTATAGTATAATCACTCATACTGTACAGTACAGTGAGGGCTCTAGTTCTCATCAACATGTATAATATATTCACTCATACTGTACTGTGAGGGTTCTAGTTCTCATCAACATGAATAGTATAATCACTCATACTGTACAGTACTGTGATGGTTCTAGTTCTCATCAACATGTATAGTATAACCACTCATACTGTACAGTACAGTGAGGGTTCTAGTTCTCATCAACATGTACAATATATTCACTCATACAGTACTGTGAGGGTTCTAGTTCTCATCAACATGTATAGTATAACACTCCTACTGTACAGTACTGTGAGGGTTCTAGTTCTCATCAACATGTATAGTATAACACTCATACTGTACAGTACTGTGAGGGTTCTTGTTCTCATCAACATGTATAGTATAGTCACTCATACTGTACAGTACTGTGAGGGTTCTAGTTCTCATCAACATGTATAGTATAAAACTCATACTGTACAGTACTGTGAGGGTTCTAGTTCTCATCAACATGTATAGTATAACAATCATACTGTACAGTACTGTGAGGGTTCTAGTTCTCATCAACATGTATAATATAATCACTCACTGTACAGTACTGTGAGGGATCTAGTTCTCATCAACATGTATAGTATAACACTTATACTGTACAGTTCTGTGAGGGTTCTAGTTCTCATCAACATGTATAGTATAACACTTATACTGTACAGTACTTTGAGGGTTCTAGTTCTCATCAACATGTATAGTATAACACTCATACTGTACAGTACTGTGAGGGTTCTAGTTCTCATCAACATGTATAGTATAATCACTCATACTGTACAGTACTGTGAGGGATCTTGTTCTCATCAACATGTATAGTATAACACTTATACTGTACAGTACTTTGAGGGTTCTAGTTCTCATCAACATGTATAGTATAATCAGTCATACTGTACAGTACTGTGAGGGTTCTAGTTCTCATCAACATGTATAGTATAATTCACTCATACTGTACAGTACTGTGAGGGTTCTAGTTCTCATCAACATGTATAGTATAACACTTATACGGTACAGTACTGTGAGGGTTCAGGTTCTCATCAACATGTATAGTATAACACTCATACTGTACAGTACTGTGAGGGTTCTAGTTCTCATCAACATGTATAGTATAATCACTCATACTGTACAGTACAGTGAGGGCTCTAGTTCTCATCAACATGTATAATATATTCACTCATACTGTACTGTGAGGGTTCTAGTTCTCATCAACATGTATTGTATAATCGCTCATACTGTACAGTACTGTGAGAGTTCTAGTTCTCATCAACATGTATAATATATTCACTCATACTGTACTGTGAGGGTTCTAGTTCTCATCAACATGTATAGTATAACACTCATACTGTACAGTACTGTGAGGGTTCAGGTTCTTATCAACATGTATAATATATTCACTCATACTGTACAGTACTGTGAGAGTTCTAGTTCTCATCAACATGAATAGTATAATCACTCATACTGTACAGTACTGTGATGGTTCTAGTTCTCATCAACATGTATAGTATAATCACTCATACTGTTAAGTACTTTGAGGTTTCGAGTTCTCATCAACATGTCTAGTATAATCACTCATACTGTACAGTACTGTGAGGGTTCTAGTTCTCATCAACATGTATAGTATAATCCCTCATACTGTACAGTACTGTGAAGGTTCTAGGTCTCATCGACATGTCTAGTATAATCACTCATACTGTACAGTACAGTGAGGGTTCTAGTTCTCATCAACATGTATAGTATAATCACTCATACTGTACAGTACAGTGAGGGCTCTAGTTCTCATCAACATGTATAATATATTCACTCATACTGTACTGTGAGGGTTCTAGTTCTCATCAACATGTATAGTATAATCACTCATACTGTACAGTACTGTGAGTTCTAGTTCTCATCAACATGTATAATATATTCACTCATACTGTACTGTTCTAGAGGTTCTAGTTCTCATCAACATGTATAGTATAACACTCATACTGTACAGTACTGTGAGGGTTCAGGTTCTCATCAACATGTATAGTATAACAATCATACTGTACAGTACTGTGAGGGTTCTAGTTCTCATCAACATGTATAGTATAATCACTCATACTGTACAGTACAGTGAGGGTTCTAGTTCTCATCAACATGTATAATATATTCACTCATACTGTACAGTACTGTGAGGTTCTAGTTCTCATCAACATGTATAGTATAATCACTCATACTGTACAGTACTGTGAGGGTTCAGGTTCTTATCAACATATATAGTATAACAATCATACTGTACAGTACTGTGAGGGTTCTAGTTCTCATCAACATGTATAGTATAATCACTCATACTGTACAGTACTGTGAGGGTTCTAGTTCTCATCAACATGTATAGTATAACACTCATACTGTACAGTACTGTGAGGGTTCTAGTTCTCATCAACATGTATAGTATAACACTCATACTGTACAGTACTGAGGGTTCTAGTTCTCATCAACATGTATAGTATAATCAGTCATACTGTACAGTACTGTGAGGGTTCTAGTTCTCATCCACATGTATAGTATAACACTCATACTGTACAGTACTGTGAGAGTTCTAGTTCTCATCAACATGTATAGTATAATCACTCATACTGTAAAGTACTGTGAGGGTTCAGGTTCTTATCAACATGTATAGTATAACACTTATACTGTACAGTACTTTGAGGGTTCTAGTTCTCATCAACATGTATAGTATAATCACTCATACTGTACAGTACTGTGAGGGTTCTAGTTCTCATCCACATGTATAGTATAACACTTATACTGTACAGTACTGTGAGGGTTCTAGTTCTCATCAACATGTATAGTATAACACTCATACTGTACAGTACAGTGAGGGTTCTAGTTCTCATCAACATGTATAGTATAACACTCATACTGTACAGTACTGTGAGGGTTCTAGTTCTCATCAACATGTATAGTATAATCACTCATACTGTACAGTACTGTGAGAGTTCTAGTTCTCATCAACATGTATAATATATTCACTCATACTGTACTGTGAGGGTTCTAGTTCTCATCAACATGTATAGTATAACACTCATACTGTACAGTACTGTGAGGGTTCAGGTTCTTATCAACATGTATAGTATAACAATCATACTGTACAGTACTGTGAGGTTTCTAGTTCTCATCAACATGTATAGTATAATCACTCATACTGTACAGTACAGTGAGGGTTCTAGGTCTCATCAACATGTCTAGTATAATCACTCATACTGTACAGTACAGTGAGGGTTCTAGTTCTCATCAACATGTATAATATAACACTCATACTGTACAGTACTGTGAGGGTTCTAGGTTCTCATCAACATGTATAGTATAACACTCATACTGTACAGTACTGTGAGGGTTCAGGTTCTCATCAACATGTATAGTATAACAATCATACTGTACAGTACTGTGAGGGTTCTAGTTCTCATCAACATGTATAGTATAATCACTCATACTGTACAGTACAGTGAGGGCTCTAGTTCTCATCAACGTGTATAATATATTCACTCATACTGTACTGTGAGGGTTCTAGTTCTCATCAACATGTATTGTATAATCACTCATACTGTACAGTACTGTGAGAGTTCTAGTTCTCATCAACATGAATAGTATAATCACTCATACTGTACAGTACTGTGATGGTTCTAGTTCTCATCAACATGTATAGTATAACCACTCATACTGTACAGTACAGTGAGGGTTCTAGTTCTCATCAACATGTACAATATATTCACTCATACTGTACTGTGAGGGTTCTAGTTCTCATCAACATGTATAGTATAATCAGTAATACTGTACAGTACTGTGAGGGTTCTTGTTCTCATCAACATGTATAGTATAGTCACTCATAATGTACAGTACTGTGTGGGATTTAGTTCTCATCAACATGTCTAGTATAATCACTCATACTGTACAGTACTGTGAGGGTTCTAGTTCTCATCAGCATGTGTAGTATAACCACTCATACTGTACAGTACTGTGAAGGTTCTAGGTCTCATCGACATGTCTAGTATAATCACTCATACTGTACAGTACAGTGAGGGTTCTAGTTCTCATCAACATGTATAGTATAATCACTCATACTGTACAGTACAGTGAGGGCTCTAGTTCTCATCAACATGTATAATATATTCACTCATACTGTACTGTGAGGGTTCTAGTACTCATCAACATGTATTGTATAATCGCTCATACTGTACAGTACTGTGAGAGTTCTAGTTCTCATCAACATGTATAATATATTCACTCATACTGTACTGTGAGGGTTCTAGTTCTCATCAACATGTATAGTATAACACTCATACTGTACAGTACTGTGAGGGTTCAGGTTCTAATCAACATGTATAGTATAACAATCATACTGTACAGTACTGTGAGGGTTCTAGTTCTCATCAACATGTATAGTATAATCACTCATACTGTACAGTACAGTGAGGGCTCTAGTTCTCATCAACATGTATAATATATTCACTCATACTGGACAGTACTGTGAGAGTTCTAGTTCTCATCAACATGTATAGTATAATCACTCATACTGTACAGTACTGTGAGGGTTCAGGTTCTTATCAACATATATAGTATAACAATCATACTGTACAGTACTGTGAGGGTTCTAGTTCTCATCAACATGTATAATATATTCACTCATACTGTACAGTACAGTGAGGGTTCTAGTTCTCATCAACATGTATAATATATTCACTCATACTGTACAGTACTGTGAGGGTTCTAGTTCTCATCAACATGTATAGTATAACCACTCATACTGTACAGTACAGTGAGGGTTCTAGTTCTCATCAACATGTATAGTATAATCACTCATACTGTACAGTACAGTGAGGGTTCAGGTTCTCATCAACATGTATAGTATAATCACTCATACTGCATAGTACAGTGAGGGTTCTAGTTCTCATAAACATGTATAGTATAACACTCATACTGTACAGTACTGTGAGGGTTCAGGTTCTCATCAACATGTATAGTATTATCACTTATACTGTACAGTACAGTGAGGGTTCTAGTTCTCATCAACATGTATAGTATAATCACTCATACTGTACAGTACAGTGAGGGTTCTAGTTCTCATCAACATGTATAATATATTCACTCATACTGTACAGTATTGTGAGGGTTCAGGTTCTCATCAACATTTGTAGTATAACCATTCATACTGTACAGTACTGTGAGGGTTCAGGTTCTCATTAACATGTGTAGTATAACCACTCATACTGCACAGTACAGTGAGGGTTCTAGTTCTCATCAACATGTGTAGTATAACCACTCATACTGTACAGTACTGTGAGGGTTCAGGTTCTCATCAACATGTGTAGTATAACCACTCATACTGTACAGTACAGTGAGGGTTCTAGTTCTCATCAACATGTATAATATATTCACTCATACTGTACAGTACTGTGAGGGTTCTAGTTCTCATCAACATGTATAATATATTCATTCATACTGTACAGTACAGTGAGGGTTCTAGTTCTCATCAACATGTACAATATATTCACTCATACTGTACAGTACTGTGAGGGTTCTAGTTCTCATCAACATGTATAGTATAACCACTAATACTGTACAGTACAGTGAGGGTTCTAGTTCTCATCAACATGTATAATATATTCACTCATACTGTACAGTACAGTGAGGGTTCAGGTTCTCATCAACATGTATAATATATTCACTCATACTGTACAGTACTGTGAGGGTTCTAGTTCTCATCAACATGTATAATATATTCACTCATACTGTACAGTACTGTGAGGGTTCTAGTTCTCATCAACATGTATAATATATTCACTCATACTGTACAGTACAGTGAGGGTTCTAGTTCTCATCAACATGTATAATATATTCACTCATACTGTACAGTACTGTGAGGGTTCTAGGTCTCATCAACATGTATAGTATAACCACTCATACTGTACAGTACAGTGAGGGTTCTAGTTCTCATCAACATGTATAGTATAATCACTCATACTGTACAGTACAGTGAGGGTTCTAGTTCTCAACAACATGTATGATATATTCACTCATACTGTACAGTACAGTGAGGGTTCTAGTTCTCATCAACATGTATAATATATTCACTCATACTGTACAGTACATTGAGGGTTCTAGTTCTCATCAACATGTATAATATATTCACTCATACTGTACTGTGAGGGTTCTAGTACTCATCAACATGTATTGTATAATCGCTCATACTGTACAGTACTGTGAGGGTTCTAGTTCTCATCAACATGTATAATATATTCACTTATACTGTACAGTACAGTGAGGGTTCAGGTTCTCATCAACATGTATAGTATAACACTCATACTGTACAGTACTGTGAGGGTTCAGGTTCTCATCAACATGTATAGTATAATCACTCATACTGTACAGTACAGTGAGGGTTCTAGTTCTCATCAACATGTATAGTATAATCACTCATACTGTACAGTACAGTGAGGGTTCTAGTTCTCATCAACATGTATAATATATTCACTCATACTGTACAGTACTGTGAGGGTTCTAGTTCTCATCAACATGTATAGTATAATCACTCATACTGTACAGTACAGTGAGGGTTCTAGTTCTCATCAACATGTATAGTATAACACTCATACTGTACAGTACAGTGAGGGTTCTAGTTCTCATCAACATGTATAATATATTCACTCATACTGTACAGTACTGTGAGGGTTCTAGTTCTCATCAACATGTATAATATATTCACTCATACTGTACAGTACAGTGAGGGTTCTAGTTCTCATCAACATGTATAGTATAATCACTCATACTGTACAGTACAGTGAGGGTTCTAGTTCTCATCAACATGTATAGTATAATCACTCATACTGTTACAGTGAGGGTTCAGGTTCTCATCAACATGTATAGTATAATCACTCATACTGTATAGTACAGTGAGGGTTCTAGTTCTCATAAACATGTATAGTATAACACTCATACTGTACAGTACTGTGAGGGTTCAGGTTCTCATCAACATGTATAGTATAATCACTCATACTGTACAGTACAGTGAGGGTTCTAGTTCTCATCAACATGTATAATATATTCACTCATACTGTACAGTATTGTGAGGGTTCAGGTTCTCATCAACATTTGTAGTATAACCATTCATACTGTACAGTACTGTGAGGGTTCAGGTTCTCATTAACATGTGTAGTATAACCACTCATACTGCACAGTACAGTGAGGGTTCTAGTTCTCATCAACATGTGTAGTATAACCACTCATACTGTACAGTACTGTGAGGGTTCAGGTTCTCATCAACATGTGTAGTATAACCACTCATACTGTACAGTACAGTGAGGGTTCTAGTTCTCATCAACATGTATAATATATTCACTCATACTGTACAGTACTGTGAGGGTTCTAGTTCTCATCAACATGTATAATATATTCATTCATACTGTACAGTACAGTGAGGGTTCTAGTTCTCATCAACATGTACAATATATTCACTCATACTGTACAGTACTGTGAGGGTTCTAGTTCTCATCAACATGTATAGTATAACCACTAATACTGTACAGTAGTGAGGGTTCTAGTTCTCATCAACAGTGAGGGTTCTAGTTCTCATCAACATGTATAATATATTCACTCATACTGTACAGTACAGTGAGGGTTCTAGTTCTCATCAACATGTATAATATATTCACTCATACTGTACAGTACTGTGAGGGTTCTAGTTCTAATCAACATGTATAATATATTCACTCATACTGTACAGTACTGTGAGGGTTCTAGTTCTCATCAACATGTATAATATATTCACTCATACTGTACAGTACAGTGAGGGTTCTAGTTCTCATCAACATGTATAATATATTCACTCATACTGTACAGTACTGTGAGGGTTCTAGTTCTCATCAACATGTATAGTATAACCACTCATACTGTACAGTACAGTGAGGGTTCTAGTTCTCATCAACATGTATAGTATAATCACTCATACTGTACAGTACAGTGAGGGTTCTAGTTCTCATCAACATGTATAATATATTCACTTATACTGTACAGTACAGTGAGGGTTCAGGTTCTCATCAACATGTATAGTATATTCACTCATACTGTACAGTACAGTGAGGGTTCTAGTTCTCATCAACATGTATAGTATAATCACTCATACTGTACAGTACTTGAGGGTTCAGGTTCTCATCAACATGTGTAGTATAACCATTCATACTGTACAGTACAGTGAGGGTTCAGGTTCTCATCAACATGTATAGTATAACACTCATACTGCACAGTACAGTGAGGGTTCTAGTTCTCATCAACATGTATATAACCACTCATACTGTACAGTACTCAGTTCTCATCAACATGTACATACTGTACAGTACTGTGAGGGTTCTAGTTCTCATCAACATGTATAGTATAACCACTCATACTGTACAGTACAGTGAGGGTTCTAGTTCTCATCAACATGTATAGTATAATCACTCATACTGTACAGTACAGTGAGGGTTCTAGTTCTCATCAACATGTATAGTATAACCACTCATACTGTACAGTACATGAGGGTTAGGGTTCTCATCAACATTTGTAGTATAACCATTCTCATCAACATGTGTAGTATAACATCATACATGTACAGTACAGTGAGGGTTCAGTTCTCATTAACATGTACAGTACTGTATAATCAACATGTGTAGTATAACACTCATACTGTACAGTACAGTGAGGGTTCTAGTTCTCATCAACATGTGTAGTATAACATGTACTGTACAGTACAGTGAGGGTTCAGTTCTCATCAACATGTACACTCATACTGTACAGTGTGAGGGTTCTAGTTCTCATCAACATGTATAATATATTCACTCATACTGTACAGTACAGTGAGGGTTCTAGTTCTCATCAACATGTATAATATATTCACTCATACTGTACAGTACAGTGAGGGTTCTAGTTCTCATCAACATGTATAATATATTCACTCATACTGTACAGTACTGTGAGGGTTCTAGTTCTCATCAACATGTATAGTATAACCACTCATACTGTACAGTACAGTGAGGGTTCTAGTTCTCATCAACATGTATAATATATTCACTCATACTGTACAGTACAGTGAGGGTTCTAGTTCTCATCAACATGTATAATATATTCACTCATACTGTACAGTACTGTGAGGGTTCTAGTTCTCATCAACATGTATAATATATTCACTCATACTGTACAGTACTGTGAGGGTTCTAGTTCTCATCAACATGTATAATATATTCACTCATACTGTACAGTACAGTGAGGGTTCTAGTTCTCATCAACATGTATAATATATTCACTCATACTGTACAGTACTGTGAGGGTTCTAGTTCTCATCAACATGTATAGTATAACACTCATACTGTACAGTACAGTGAGGGTTCTTTTTCTCATCAACATGTATAGTATAATCACTCATACTGTACAGTACAGTGAGGGTTCTAGTTCTCATCAACATGTATAATATATTCACTCATACTGTACAGTACAGTGAGGGTTCTAGTTCTCATCAACTGTATGTAGGGTTCTAGTATAACATCACTCATACTGTACAGTATTGCGAGGGTTCAGGTTCTCATCAACATGTGTAGTATAACCAATCATACTGTACAGTACAGTGAGGGTTCTAGTTCTCATCAACATGTGTAGTATAACCACTCATACTGCACAGTACAGTGAGGGTTCTAGTTCTCATCAACATGTGTAGTATAACCACTCATACTGTACAGTACTGTGAGGGTTCAGGTTCTCATCAACATGTGTAGTATAACCACTCATACTGTACAGTACAGTGAGGGTTCTAGTTCTCATCAACATGTATAATATATTCACTCATACTGTACAGTACAGTGAGGGTTCTAGTTCTCATCAACATGTATAATATATTCACTCATACTGTACAGTACAGTGAGGGTTCTAGTTCTCATCAACATGTATAGTATAATCACTCATACTGTACAGTACAGTGAGGGTTCTAGTTCTCATCAACATGTATAATATATTCACTCATACTGTACAGTATTGCGAGGGTTCAGGTTCTCATCAACATGTGTAGTATAACCATTCATACTGTACAGTACTGTGAGGGTTCAGGTTCTCATTAACATGTGTAGTATAACCACTCATACTGCACAGTACAGTGAGGGTTCTAGTTTTCATCAACATGTATAATATATTCACTTATACTGTACAGTACAGTGATGGTTCTAGTTCTCATCAACATGTATAAAATATTCACTCATACTGTAAAGTATTGTGAGGGTTCTAGTTCTCATCAACATGTATAGTATAACCACTCATACTGTACAGTACAGTGAGGGTTCTAGTTCTCATCAAAATGTATAGTATAATCACTCATACTGTACAGTACAGTGAGGGTTCTAGTTCTCATCAACATGTATAATATATTCACTCATACTGTACAGTACAGTGAGGGTTCTAGTTCTCATCAACATGTATAATATATTCACTCATACTGTACAGTACAGTGAGGGTTCTAGTTCTCATCAACATGTATAGTATAATCACTCATACTGTACAGTACAGTGAGGGTTCTAGTTCTCATCAACATGTATAATATATTCACTCATACTGTACAGTACAGTGAGGGTTCTAGTTCTCATCAACATGTATAATATATTCACTCATACTGTACAGTACAGTGAGGGTTCTAGTTCTCATCAACATGTATAGTATAACACTTATACTGTACAGTACAGTGAGGGTTCAGGTTCTCATCAACATGTATAGTATAATCACTCATACTGTACAGTACAGTGAGGGTTCTAGTTCTCATCAACATGTATAATATATTCACTCATACTGTACAGTACAGTGAGGGTTCTAGTTCTCATCAACATGTATAATATATTCACTCATACTGTACAGTACAGTGAGGGTTCTAGTTCTCATCAACATGTATAATATATTCACTCATACTGTACAGTACTGTGAGGGTTCTAGTTCTCATCAACATGTATAGTATATTCACCACTGTACAGTACAGTGAGGGTTCATACTGTACAGTACAGTGAGGGTTCTAGTTCTCATCAACATGTATAGTATAATCACTCATACTGTACAGTACAGTGAGGGTTCAGGTTCTCATCAACATGTATAGTATAATCACTCATACTGCATAGTACAGTGAGGGTTCTAGTTCTCATAAACATGTATAGTATAACACTCATACTGTACAGTACTGTGAGGGTTCAGGTTCTCATCAACATGTATAGTATAATCACTCATACTGTACAGTACAGTGAGGGTTCTAGTTCTCATCAACATGTATAATATATTCACTCATACTGTACAGTACTGTGAGGGTTCTAGTTCTCATCAACATGTATAATATATTCACTCATACTGTACAGTACAGTGAGGGTTCTAGTTCTCATCAACATGTATAATATATTCACTCATACTGTACAGTACAGTGAGGGTTCTAGTTCTCATCAACATGTATAATATATTCACTCATACTGTACAGTACTGTGAGGGTTCTAGTTCTCATCAACATGTATAGTATAACCACTCATACTGTACAGTACAGTGAGGGTTCTAGTTCTCATCAACATGTATAGTATAATCACTCATACTGTACAGTACAGTGAGGGTTCAGGTTCTCATCAACATGTATAGTATAATCACTCATACTGCACAGTACAGTGAGGGTTCTAGTTCTCATCAACATGTATAGTATAACACTCATACTGTACAGTACTGTGAGGGTTCAGGTTCTCATCAACATGTATAGTATAATCACTCATACTGTACAGTACAGTGAGGGTTCTAGTTCTCATCAACATGTATAATATATTCACTCATACTGTACAGTACTGTGAGGGTTCTAGTTCTCATCAACATGTATAATATATTCACTCATACTGTACAGTACAGTGAGGGTTCTAGTTCTCATCAACATGTATAGTATAATCACTCATACTGTACAGTACAGTGAGGGTTCTAGTTCTCATCAACATGTATAATATATTCACTCATACTGTACAGTACAGTGAGGGTTCAGGTTCTCATCAACATGTATAGTATAATCACTCATACTGCATAGTACAGTGAGGGTTCTAGTTCTCATAAACATGTATAGTATAACACTCATACTGTACAGTACTGTGAGGGTTCAGGTTCTCATCAACATGTGTAGTATAACCATTCATACTGTACAGTACTGTGAGGGTTCTAGTTCTCATCAACATGTGTAGTATAACCACTCATACTGTACAGTACTGTGAGGGTTCAGGTTCTCATCAACATGTACAGTACAGTACAGTGAGGGTTCTAGTTCTCATCAACATGTATAGTATAACCACTCATACTGTACAGTACAGTGAGGGTTCTAGTTCTCATCAACATGTGTAGTATAACCACTCATACTGTACAGTACAGTGAGGGTTCTAGTTCTCATCAACATGTGTAGTATAACCACTCATACTGTACAGTACAGTGAGGGTTCTAGTTCTCATCAACATGTATAATATATTCACTCATACTGTACAGTACTGTGAGGGTTCTAGTTCTCATCAACATGTATAATATATTCACTCATACTGTACAGTACAGTGAGGGTTCTAGTTCTCATCAACATGTATAATATATTCACTCATACTGTACAGTACTGTGAGGGTTCTAGTTCTCATCAACATGTATAGTATAACCACTCATACTGTACAGTACAGTGAGGGTTCTAGTTCTCATCAACATGTATAGTATAACCACTCATACTGTACAGTACAGTGAGGGTTCTAGTTCTCATCAACATGTATAATATATTCACTCATACTGTACAGTACAGTGAGGGTTCTAGTTCTCATCAACATGTATAATATATTCACTCATACTGTACAGTACTGTGAGGGTTCTAGTTCTCATCAACATGTATAGTATAACCACTCATACTGTACAGTACAGTGAGGGTTCTAGTTCTCATCAACATGTATAGTATAACCACTCATACTGTACAGTACAGTGAGGGTTCTAGTTCTCATCAACATGTATAATATAACCACTCATACTGTACAGTACAGTGAGGGTTCTAGTTCTCATCAACATGTATAATATATTCACTCATACTGTACAGTACAGTGAGGGTTCTAGTTCTCATCAACATGTATAGTATAATCACTCATACTGTACAGTACAGTGAGGGTTCTAGTTCTCATCAACATGTATAATATATTCACTCATACTGTACAGTACAGTGAGGGTTCTAGTTCTCATCAACATGTGTAGTATAACCACTCATACTGTACAGTACAGTGAGGGTTCTAGTTCTCATCAACATGTGTAGTATAACAAATCATACTGTACAGTACAGTGAGGGTTCTAGTTCTCATCAACATGTGTAGTATAACCACTCATACTGCACAGAACAGTGAGGGTTCAGGTTCTCATTAACATGTGTAGTATAACCACTCATACTGCACAGTACAGTGAGGGTTCTAGTTCTCATCAACATGCGTAGTATAACCACTCATACTGTACAGTACAGTGAGGGTTCTAGTTCTCATCAACATGTATAATATATTCACTCATACTGTACAGTACTGTGAGGGTTCTAGTTCTCATCAACATGTATAATATATTCATTCATACTGTACAGTACAGTGAGGGTTCTAGTTCTCATCAACATGTATAATATATTCACTCATACTGTACAGTACTGTGAGGGTTCTAGTTCTCATCAACATGTATAGTATAACCACTCATACTGTACAGTACAGTGAGGGTTCTAGTTCTCATCAACATGTATAATATATTCACTTATACTGTACAGTACAGTGAGGGTTCTAGTGCTCATCAACATGTATAATATATTCACTCATACTGTAAAGTACTGTGAGGGTTCTAGTTCTCATCAACATGTATAATATATTCACTCATACTGTAAAGTACTGTGAGGGTTCTAGTTCTCATCAACATGTATAGTATAACCACTCATACTGTACAGTACAGTGAGGGTTCTAGTTCTCATCTAAATGTATAGTATAATCACTCATACTGTACAGTACAGTGAGGGTTCTAGTTCTCATCAACATGTATAATATATTCACTCATACTGTACATTACAGTGAGGGTTCTAGTTCTCATCAACATGTATAGTATAATCACTCATACTGTACAGTACAGTGAGGGTTCTAGTTCTCATCAACATGTATAATATATTCACTCATACTGTACAGTACAGTGAGGGTTCTAGTTCTCATCAACATGTATAATATATTCACTCATACTGTACAGTACAGTGAGGGTTCTAGTTCTCATCAACATGTATAGTATAATCACTCATACTGTACAGTACAGTGAGGGTTCTAGTTCTCATCAACATGTATAATATATTCACTCATACTGTACAGTACAGTGAGGGTTCTAGTTCTCATCAACATGTATAATACATTCACTCATACTGTACAGTACTGTGAGGGTTCTAGTTCTCATCAACATGTATAATATATTCACTCATACTGTACAGTACAGTGAGGGTTCTAGTTCTCATCAACATGTATAATATATTCACTCATACTGTACAGTACAGTGAGTGTTCTAGTTCTCATCAACATGTATAGTATAATCACTCATACTGTACAGTATTGCGAGGGTTCAGGTTCTCATCAACATGTGTAGTATAACCATTCATACTGTACAGTACTGTGAGGGTTCAGGTTCTCATTAACATGTGTAGTATAACCACTCATACTGCACAGTACAGTGAGGGTTCTAGTTCTCATCAACATGTGTAGTATAACCACTCATACTGTACAGTACTGTGAGGGTTCAGGTTCTCATCAACATGTGTAGTATAACCACTCATACAGTAGAGTACAGTGAGGGTTCTAGTTCTCATCAACATGTGTAGTATAACCACTCATACTGCACAGTACAGTGAGGGTTCTAGTTCTCATCAGCATGTGTAGTATAACCACTCATACTGTACAGTACAGTGAGGGTTCTAGTTCTCATCAACATGTGTAGTATAACAAATCATACTGTACAGTACAGTGAGGGTTCTAGTTCTCATCAACATGTGTAGTATAACCACTCATACTGCACAGAACAGTGAGGGTTCAGGTTCTCATTAACATGTGTAGTATAACCACTCATACTGCACAGTACAGTGAGGGTTCTAGTTCTCATCAACATGCGTAGTATAACCACTCATACTGTACAGTACAGTGAGGGTTCTAGTTCTCATCAACATGTATAATATATTCACTCATACTGTACAGTACTGTGAGGGTTCTAGTTCTCATCAACATGTATAATATATTCATTCATACTGTACAGTACAGTGAGGGTTCTAGTTCTCATCAACATGTATAATATATTCACTCATACTGTACAGTACTGTGAGGGTTCTAGTTCTCATCAACATGTATAGTATAACCACTCATACTGTACAGTACAGTGAGGGTTCTAGTTCTCATCAACATGTATAATATATTCACTTTCTACTGTACAGTACAGTGAGGGTTCTAGTACTCATCAACATGTATAATATATTCACTCATACTGTAAAGTACTGTGAGGGTTCTAGTTCTCATCAACATGTGTAGTATAACCACTCATACTGCACAGAACAGTGAGGGTTCTAGTTCTCATCAACATGTGTAGTATAACCACTCATACTGTACAGTACAGTGAGGGTTCTAGTTCTCATCAACATGTATAATATATTCACTCATACTGTACAGTACAGTGAGGGTTCTAGTTCTCATCAACATGTATAATATATTCACTCATACTGTACAGTACAGTGAGGGTTCTAGTTCTCATCAACATGTATAGTATAATCACTCATACTGTACAGTACAGTGAGGGTTCTAGTTCTCATCAACATGTATAATATATTCACTCATACTGTACAGTATTGCTTCAGTTCTCATCAACATTTGTAGTATAACCATTCATACTGTACAGTACTGTGAGGGTTCAGGTTCTCATTAACATGTGTAGTATAACCACTCATACTGCACAGTACAGTGAGGGTTCTAGTTCTCATCAACATGTGTAGTATAACCACTCATACTGCACAGTACAGTGAGGGTTCTAGTTCTCATCAACATGTGTAGTATAACCACTCATACTGTACAGTACTGTGAGGGTTCAGGTTCTCATCAACATGTGTAGTATAACCACGCATACTGTACAGTACAGTGAGGGTTCTAGTTCTCATCAACATGTGTAGTATAACCACTCATACTGCACAGTACAGTGAGGGTTCTAGTTCTCATCAGCATGTGTAGTATAACCACTCATACTGTACAGTACAGTGAGGGTTCTAGTTTTCATCAACATGTGTAGTATAACAAATCATACTGTACAGTACAGTGAGGGTTCTAGTTCTCATCAACATGTGTAGTATAACCACTCATACTGCACAGTACAGTGAGGGTTCTAGTTCTCATCAACATGTATAGTATAATCACTCATACTGTACAGTACAGTGAGGGTTCTAGTTCTCATCAACATGTATAATATATTCACTCATACTGTACAGTACAGTGAGGGTTCTAGTTCTCATCAACATGTATAGTATAACCACTCATACTGTACAGTACTGTGAGGGTTCAGGTTCTCATTAACATGTGTAGTATAACCACTCATACTGCACAGTACAGTGAGGGTTCTAGTTCTCATCAACATGTGTAGTATAACCACTCATACTGTACAGTACTGTGAGGGTTCAGGTTCTCATCAACATGTGTAGTATAACCACTCATACTGTACAGTACAGTGAGGGTTCTAGTTCTCATCAACATGTATAATATATTCACTCATACTGTACAGTACTGTGAGGGTTCTAGTTCTCATCAACATGTATAATATATTCATTCATACTGTACAGTACAGTGAGGGTTCTAGTTCTCATCAACATGTATAATATATTCACTCATACTGTACAGTACTGTGAGGGTTCTAGTTCTCATCAACATGTATAGTATAACCACTCATACTGTACAGTACAGTGAGGGTTCTAGTTCTCATCAACATGTATAATATATTCACTTATACTGTACAGTACAGTGAGGGTTCTAGTGCTCATCAACATGTATAATATATTCACTCATACTGTAAAGTACTGTGAGGGTTCTAGTTCTCATCAACATGTGTAGTATAACCACTCATACTGCACAGAACAGTGAGGGTTCTAGTTCTCATCAACATGTGTAGTATAACCACTCATACTGTACAGTACAGTGAGGGTTCTAGTTCTCATCAACATGTATAATATATTCACTCATACTGTACAGTACTGTGAGGGTTCTAGTTCTCATCAACATGTATAGTATAACCACTCATACTGTACAGTACAGTGAGGGTTCTAGTTCTCATCAACATGTATAGTATAATCACTCATACTGTACAGTACAGTGAGGGTTCAGGTTCTCATCAACATGTATAGTATAATCACTCATACTGCATAGTACAGTGAGGGTTCTAGTTCTCATAAACATGTATAGTATAACACTCATACTGTACAGTACTGTGAGGGTTCAGGTTCTCATCAACATGTATAGTATTATCACTTATACTGTACAGTACAGTGAGGGTTCTAGTTCTCATCAACATGTATAGTATAATCACTCATACTGTACAGTACAGTGAGGGTTCTAGTTCTCATCAACATGTATAATATATTCACTCATACTGTACAGTATTGCGAGGGTTCAGGTTCTCATCAACATTTGTAGTATAACCATTCATACTGTACAGTACTGTGAGGGTTCAGGTTCTCATTAACATGTGTAGTATAACCACTCATACTGCACAGTACAGTGAGGGTTCTAGTTCTCATCAACATGTGTAGTATAACCACTCATACTGTACAGTACTGTGAGGGTTCAGGTTCTCATCAACATGTGTAGTATAACCACTCATACTGTACAGTACAGTGAGGGTTCTAGTTCTCATCAACATGTATAATATATTCACTCATACTGTACAGTACTGTGAGGGTTCTAGTTCTCATCAACATGTATAATATATTCATTCATACTGTACAGTACAGTGAGGGTTCTAGTTCTCATCAACATGTACAATATATTCACTCATACTGTACAGTACTGTGAGGGTTCTAGTTCTCATCAACATGTATAGTATAACCACTAATACTGTACAGTACAGTGAGGGTTCTAGTTCTCATCAACATGTATAATATATTCACTCATACTGTACAGTACAGTGAGGGTTCAGGTTCTCATCAACATGTATAATATATTCACTCATACTGTACAGTACTGTGAGGGTTCTAGTTCTAATCAACATGTATAATATATTCACTCATACTGTACAGTACTGTGAGGGTTCTAGTTCTCATCAACATGTATAATATATTCACTCATACTGTACAGTACAGTGAGGGTTCTAGTTCTCATCAACATGTATAATATATTCACTCATACTGTACAGTACTGTGAGGGTTCTAGGTCTCATCAACATGTATAGTATAACCACTCATACTGTACAGTACAGTGAGGGTTCTAGTTCTCATCAACATGTATAGTATAATCACTCATACTGTACAGTACAGTGAGGGTTCTAGTTCTCATCAACATGTATGATATATTCACTCATACTGTACAGTACAGTGAGGGTTCTAGTTCTCATCAACATGTATAATATATTCACTCATACTGTACAGTACATTGAGGGTTCTAGTTCTCATCAACATGTATAGTATAATCACTCATACTGTACAGTATTGCGAGGGTTCAGGTTCTCATCAACATGTGTAGTATAACCATTCATACTGTACAGTACAGTGAGGGTTCAGGTTCTCATTAACATGTCTAGTATAACCACTCATACTGTACAGTACTGTGAGGGTTCAGGTTCTTATCAACATGTATAGTATAACAATCATACTGTACAGTACTGTGAGGTTTCTAGTTCTCATCAACATGTATAATCACTCATACTGTACAGTACAGTGAGGGTTCTAGGTCTCATCGACATGTCTAGTATAATCACTCATACTGTACAGTACAGTGAGGGTTCTAGTTCTCATCAACATGTATAATATAACACTCATACTGTACAGTACTGTGAGGGTTCAGGTTCTTATCAACATGTATAGTATAACAATCATACTGTACAGTACTGTGAGGGTTCAGGTTCTTATCAACATGTATAGTATAACACTCATACTGTACAGTACTGTGAGGGTTCTAGTTCTCATCAACATGTATAGTATAATCACTCATACTGTACAGTACAGTGAGGGTTCTAGTTCTCATCAACATGTATAATATATTCACTCATACTGTACTGTGAGGGTTCTAGTTCTCATCAACATGTATAATATAATCACTCATACTGTACAGTACTGTGAGGGTTCTAGTTCTCATCAACATGAATAGTATAATTCACTCATACTGTACAGTACTGTGAGGGTTCTAGTTCTCATCAACATGTATAGTATAACCACTCATACTGTACAGTACAGTGAGGGTTCTAGTTCTCATCAACATGTACAATATATTCACTCATTGTACTGTGAGGGTTCACTCATCTGTACATGTATCTAGTTCTCATAACAGTATATATAAGTACAATACTGTACAGTGAGGGTTCTTGTTCTCATCAACATGTATAGTATAGTCACTCATACTGTACAGTACTGTGAGGGTTTAGTTCTCATCAACATGTATAGTATAATCACTCATACTGTACAGTACTGTGAGGGTTCTAGTTCTCATCAGCATGTGTAGTATAACCACTCATACTGTACAGTACTGTGAGGGTTCTAGTTCTCATCAACATGTATAGTATAATCACTCATACTGTACAGTACAGTGAGGGTTCTAGTTCTCATCAACATGTATAGTATAATCACTCATACTGTACAGTACAGTGAGGGTTCTAGTTCTCATCAACATGTATAATATATTCACTCATACTGTACAGTTCTAGTACTCATCAACATGTATTGTATAATCGCTCATACTGTACAGTACTGTGGGTTCTAGTTCTCATCAACATGTATAATATATTCACTCATACTGTACTGTGAGGGTTCTAGTTCTCATCAACATGTATAGTATAACACTCATACTGTACAGTACTGTGAGGGTTCAGGTTCTAATCAACATGTATAGTATAACAATCATACTGTACAGTACTGTGAGGGTTCTAGTTCTCATCAACATGTATAGTATAATCACTCATACTGTACAGTACAGTGAGGGCTCTAGTTCTCATCAACATGTATAATATATTCACTCATACTGGACAGTACTGTGAGAGTTCTAGTTCTCATCAACATGTATAGTATAATCACTCATACTGTACAGTACTGTGAGGGTTCTAGTTCTCATAAACATGTATAGTATAACAATCATACTGTACAGTACTGTGAGGGTTCTAGTTCTCATCAACATGTATAATATATTCACTCATACTGTACAGTACAGTGAGGGTTCTAGTTCTCATCAACATGTATAATATATTCACTCATACTGTACAGTACTGTGAGGGTTCTAGTTCTCATCAACATGTATAGTATAACCACTCATACTGTACAGTACAGTGAGGGTTCTAGTTCTCATCAACATGTATAGTATAATCACTCATACTGTACAGTACAGTGAGGGTTCAGGTTCTCATCAACATGTATAGTATAATCACTCATACTGCATAGTACAGTGAGGGTTCTAGTTCTCATAAACATGTATAGTATAACACTCATACTGTACAGTACTGTGAGGGTTCTAGTTCTCATCAACATGTATAGTATTATCACTTATACTGTACAGTACAGTGAGGGTTCTAGTTCTCATCAACATGTATAGTATAATCACTCATACTGTACAGTACAGTGAGGGTTCTAGTTCTCATCAACATGTATAATATATTCACTCATACTGTACAGTACTGTGAGGGTTCTAGTTCTCATCAACATGTATAATATATTCACTCATACTGTACAGTACTGTGAGGGTTCTAGTTCTCATCAACATGTATAGTATAACCACTCATACTGTACAGTACAGTGAGGGTTCTAGTTCTCATCAACATGTATAATATATTCACTCATACTGTACAGTACAGTGAGGGTTCTAGGTTCTCATCAACATGTATAACATATAATAATTCACTCATACTGTACAGTACAGTGAGGGTTCTAGTTCTCATCAACATGTATAATATATTCACTCATACTGTACAGTACAGTTTCTAGGGTTCTAGTTCTAGTTCATCAACATGTATAATATATTCACTCATACTGTACAGTACTGTGAGGGTTCTAGTTCTCATCAACATGTATAATATAACCACTCATACTGTACAGTACAGTGAGGGTTCTAGTTCTCATCAACATGTATAGTATAACCACTCATACTGTACAGTACAGTGAGGGTTCTAGTTCTCATCAACATGTATCAATATATAATCACTCATACTGTACAGTACAGTGAGGGTTCTAGTTCTCATCAACATGTATAATATATTCACTCATACTGTACAGTACAGTGAGGGTTCTAGTTCTCATCAACATGTATAATATATTCATACTGTACAGTACAGTGGGTTCTAGTTCTCATCAACATACAGTACTGTAGTTCTCATCAACATGTATAGTATAATCACTCATACTGTACAGTAGGGTTCTAGTTCTCATCAACATGTATATAATCATACTGTACAGTACAGTGAGGGTTCTAGTTCTCATCAACATGTATAATATATTCAGTACAGTGAGGGTTCTAGTTCTCATCAACATGTATAGTATAATCACTCATACTGTACAGTACTGTGAGGGTTCAGGTTCTACAACATGTATAGTATAACAATCATACTCATACTGTACAGTACTGTGAGGGTTCTAGTTCTCATCAACATGTATAGTATAATCACTCATACTGTACAGTACAGTGAGGGTTCTAGTTCTCATCAACATGTATAATATATTCACTCATACTGTACAGTACTGTGAGGGTTCTAGTTCTCATCAACATGTATAGTATAATCACTCATACTGTACAGTACTGTGAGGGTTCAGGTTCTCATCAACATGTATAGTATAACACTCATACTGTACAGTACTGTGAGGGTTCTAGTTCTCATCAACATGTATAATATATTCACTCATACTGTACAGTACAGTGAGGGTTCTAGTTCTCATCAACATGTATAATATATTCACTCATACTGTACAGTACTGTGAGGGTTCTAGTTCTCATCAACATGTATAGTATAACCACTCATACTGTACAGTACAGTGAGGGTTCTAGTTCTCATCAACATGTATAGTATAATCACTCATACTGTACAGTACAGTGAGGGTTCAGGTTCTCATCAACATGTATAGTATAATCACTCATACTGCTGTACAGTACAGTGGGGTTCTAGTTCTCATAAACATGTATAGTATAACACTCATATACTGTACAGTACTGTGAGGGTTCTAGGTTCATCATCAACATGTATAACATGTATTATCACTCATACTGTACAGTACAGTGAGGGTTCTAGTTCTCATCAACATGTATAATATATTCACTCATACTGTACAGTATTGTGAGGGGGTTCTAGTTCTCATCAACATGTGTAGTATAACCATTCATACTGTACAGTACTGTGAGGGTTCAGTTCTCATTAACATGTGTAGTATAACCACTCATACTGCACAGTACAGTGAGGGTTCTAGTTCTCATCAACATGTATCAACATGTATAACCACTCATACTGTACAGTACTGTGAGGGTTCAGGTTCTCATCAACATGTGTAGTATAACACTCATACTGTACAGTACAGTGAGGGTTCTAGTTCTCATCAACATGTATAATATATTCACTCATACTGTACAGTACTGTGAGGGTTCTAGTTCTCATCAACATGTATAATATATTCATTCATACTGTACAGTACAGTGAGGGTTCTAGTTCTCATCAACATGTATAATATATTCACTCATACTGTACAGTACTGTGAGGGTTCTAGTTCTCATCAACATGTATAGTATAACCACTATACTGTACAGTACAGTGAGGGTTCTAGTTCTCATCAACATGTATAATATATTCACTCATACTGTACAGTACAGTGAGGGTTCAGGTTCTCATCAACATGTATAATATATTCACTCATACTGTACAGTACTGTGAGGGTTCTAGTTCTAATCAACATGTATAATATATTCACTCATACTGTACAGTACTGTGAGGGTTCTAGTTCTCATCAACATGTATAATATATTCACTCATACTGTACAGTACAGTGAGGGTTCTAGTTCTCATCAACATGTATAATATATTCACTCATACTGTACAGTACTGTGAGGGTTCTAGGTCTCATCAACATGTATAGTATAACCACTCATACTGTACAGTACAGTGAGGGTTCTAGTTCTCATCAACATGTATAGTATAATCACTCATACTGTACAGTACAGTGAGGGTTCTAGTTCTCATCAACATGTATGATATATTCACTCATACTGTACAGTACAGTGAGGGTTCTAGTTCTCATCAACATGTATAATATATTCACTCATACTGTACAGTACATTGAGGGTTCTAGTTCTCATCAACATGTATAGTATAATCACTCATACTGTACAGTTCTAGTTCTCATTGTATAGTATAATCGAGGTGTTCAGGTTCTCATCAACATGTGTAGTATAACCATTCATACTGTACAGTACAGTGAGGGTTCAGGTTCTCATTAACATGTGTAGTATAACCACTCATACTGCACAGTACAGTGAGGGTTCTAGTTCTCATCAACATGTGTAGTATAACCACTCATACTGTACAGTACTGTGAGGGTTCAGGTTCTCATCAACATGTGTAGTATAACCACTCATACTGTACAGTACAGTGAGGGTTCTAGTTCTCATCAACATGTATAATATATTCACTCATACTGTACAGTACAGTGAGGGTTCTAGTTCTCATCAACATGTATAATATATTCACTCATACTGTACAGTACAGTGAGGGTTCTAGTTCTCATCAACATGTATAGTATAATCACTCATACTGTACAGTACAGTGAGGGTTCTAGTTCTCATCAACATGTATAATATATTCACTCATACTGTACAGTACAGTGAGGGTTCAGGTTCTCATCAACATGTATAGTATAACCACTCATACTGTACAGTACTGTGAGGGTTCAGGTTCTCATTAACATGTAGTATAACCACTCATACTGCACAGTACAGTGAGGGTTCTAGTTCTCATCAACATGTATAATATAACCACTCATACTGTACAGTACTGTGAGGGTTCTAGTTCTCATCAACATGTATAGTATAATCACTCATACTGTACAGTACAGTGAGGGTTCTAGTTCTCATCAACATGTATAATATATTCACTCATACTGTACAGTACTGTGAGGGTTCTAGTTCTCATCAACATGTATAATATATTCACTCATACTGTACAGTACAGTGAGGGTTCTAGTTCTCATCAACATGTATAATATATTCACTCATACTGTACAGTACTGTGAGGGTTCTAGTTCTCATCAACATGTATAGTATAACCACTCATACTGTACAGTACAGTGAGGGTTCTAGTTCTCATCAACATGTATAATATATTCACTCATACTGTACAGTACAGTGAGGGTTCAGTTCTCATCAACATGTATAATATATTCACTCATACTGTACAGTACTGTGAGGGTTCTAGTTCTCATCAACATGTATAATATATTCACTCATACTGTACAGTACTGTGAGGGTTCTAGTTCTCATCAACATGTATAATATATTCACTCATACTGTACAGTACAGTGAGGGTTCTAGTTCTCATCAACATGTATAATATATTCACTCATACTGTACAGTACTGTGAGGGTTCTAGTTCTCATCAACATGTATAGTATAACCACTCATACTGTACAGTACAGTGAGGGTTCTAGTTCTCATCAACATGTATAGTATAATCACTCATACTGTACAGTACAGTGAGGGTTCTAGTTCTCATCAACATGTATGATATATTCACTCATACTGTACAGTACAGTGAGGGTTCTAGTTCTCATCAACATGTATAATATATTCACTCATACTGTACAGTACAGTGAGGGTTCTAGTTCTCATCAACATGTATAGTATAATCACTCATACTGTACAGTACTGTGAGGGTTCAGGTTCTCATCAACATGTGTAGTATAACCATTCATACTGTACAGTACAGTGAGGGTTCAGGTTCTCATTAACATGTGTAGTATAACCACTCATACTGCACAGTACAGTGAGGGTTCTAGTTCTCATCAACATGTATATAACCACTCATACTGTACAGTACTGTGAGGGTTCAGGTTCTCATCAACATGTGTAGTATAACCACTCATACTGTACAGTACAGTGAGGGTTCTAGTTCTCATCAACATGTATAATATATTCACTCATACTGTACAGTACAGTGAGGGTTCTAGTTCTCATCAACATGTATAATATATTCACTCATACTGTACAGTACAGTGAGGGTTCTAGTTCTCATCAACATGTATAATATAATCACTCATACTGTACAGTACAGTGAGGGTTCTAGTTCTCATCAACATGTATAATATATTCACTCATACTGTACAGTATTGCAGGGTGAGGGTTCTAGTTCTCATCAACATGTATATATAACCATTCATACTGTACAGTACTGTGAGGGTTCTAGTTCTCATCAACATCTATAGTATAATCACTCATACTGTTCAGGTTCTCATCAACATGTATAGTATAACCACTCATACTGTACAGTACAGTGAGGGTTCTAGTTCTCATCAACATGTATAGTATAACCACTCATACTGTACAGTACAGTGAGGGTTCTAGTTCTCATCAACATGTATAGTATAATCACTCATACTGTACAGTACAGTGAGGGTTCTAGTTCTCATCAACATGTATAGTATAATCACTCATACTGTACAGTACAGTGAGGGTTCTAGTTCTCATCAACATGTATAATATATTCACTCATACTGTACAGTACAGTGAGGGTTCTAGTTCTCATCAACATGTATAATATATTCACTCATACTGTACAGTACAGTGAGGGTTCTAGTTCTCATCAACATGTATAATATATTCACTCATACTGTACAGTACAGTGAGGGTTCTAGTTCTCATCAACATGTATAGTATAATCACTCATACTGTACAGTACAGTGAGGGTTCTAGTTCTCATCAACATGTATAGTATAACACTCCTACTGTACAGTACTGTGAGGGTTCTAGTTCTCATCAACATGTATAGTATAACACTTATACTGTACAGTACTGTGAGGGTTCTAGTTCTCATCAACATGTATAGTATAACACTTATACTGTACAGTACCTTGAGGGTTCTAGTTCTCATCAACATGTATAGTATAACACTCATACTGTACAGTACTGTGAGGGTTCTAGTTCTCATCAACATGTATAGTATAACACTCATACTGTACAGTACTGTGAGGGTTCTAGTTCTCATCAACATGTATAGTATAATCACTCATACTGTACAGTACTGTGAGGGTTCTAGTTCTCATCAACATGTATAGTATAATCACTCATACTGTACAGTACTGTGAGGGTTCTAGTTCTCATCAACATGTATAGTATAACACTCATACTGTACAGTACTGTGAGGGTTCAGGTTCTTATCAACATGTATAGTATAACAATCATACTGTACAGTACTGTGAGGGTTCTAGTTCTCATCAACATGTATAGTATAATCACTCATACTGTACAGCACAGTGAGGGCTCTAGTTCTCATCAACATGTATAATATATTCACTCATACTGTACTGTGAGGGTTCTAGTTCTCATCAACATGTATTGTATAATCACTCATACTGTACAGTACTGTGAGGGTTCTAGTTCTCATCAACATGTATAGTATAATCACTCATACTGTACAGTACTGTGAGGGTTCTAGTTCTCATCAACATGTATAGTATAACACTCATACTGTACAGTACAGTGAGGGATTTAGTTCTCATCAACCTGTATAGTATAATCACTCATACTGTACAGCACAGTGAGGGCTCTAGTTCTCATCAACATGTATAATATATTCACTCATACTGTACAGTACTGTGAGGGTTATAGTTCTCATCAACATGTATAGTATAACACTCATACTGTACAGTACAGTGAGGGTTCTAGTTCTCATCAACATGTATAGTATAACCACTCATACTGTACAGTACAGTGAGGGTTCTTTTTCTCATCAACATGTATAGTATAATCACTCATACTGTACAGTACAGTGAGGGTTCTAGTTCTCATCAACATGTATAATATATTCACTCATACTGTACAGTACTGTGAGGGTTCTAGTTCTCATCAACATGTATAGTATAACCACTCATACTGTACAGTACTGTGAGGGTTCTAGTTCTCATCAACATGTATAGTATAACCACTCATACTGTACAGTACAGTGAGGGTTCTAGTTCTCATCAACATGTATAGTATAACACTTATACTGTACAGTACTGTGAGGGTTCTAGTTCTCATCAACATGTATAGTATAACACTCATACTGTACAGTACAGTGAGGGTTCTTTTTCTCATCAACATGTATAGTATAATCACTCATACTGTACAGTACAGTGAGGGTTCTAGTTCTCATCAACATGTATAATATATTCACTCATACTGTACAGTACAGTGAGGGTTCTTTTTCTCATCAACATGAATAGTATAATCACTCATACTGTACAGTACTGTGAGGGTTCTAGTTCTCATCAACATGTATAGTATAACACTCATACTGTACAGTACTGTGAGGGTTCAGGTTCTCATCAACATGTATAGTATAATCACTCATACTGTACAGTACAGTGAGGGTTCTAGTTCTCATCAACATGTATAATATATTCACTCATACTGTACAGTACAGTGAGGGTTCAGGTTCTCATCAACATGTATAGTATAATCACTCATACTGTACAGTACAGTGAGGGTTCTAGTTCTCATCAACATGTATAGTATAATCACTCATACTGTACAGTACTGTGAGGGTTCTAGTTCTCATCAACATGTATAGTATAACCACTCATACTGTACAGTACAGTGAGGGTTCTAGTTCTCATCAACATGTATAGTATAATCACTCATACTGTACAGTACAGTGAGGGTTCTAGTTCTCATCAACATGTATAGTATAATCACTAATACTGTACAGTACTGTGAGGGTTCTAGTTCTCATCAACATGTATAGTATAATCACTCATACTGTACAGTACTGTGAGGGTTCTAGTTCTCATCAACATGTATAGTATAATCACTCATACTGTACAGTACAGTGAGGGCTCTAGTTCTCATCAACATGTATAATATATTCACTCATACTGTACAGTACTGTGAGGGTTATAGTTCTCATCAACATGTATAGTATAACACTCATACTGTACAGTACAGTGAGGGTTCTAGTTCTCATCAACATGTATAGTATAACCACTCATACTGTACAGTACAGTGAGGGTTCTAGTTCTCATCAACATGTATAGTATAACACTCCTACTGTACAGTACTGTGAGGGTTCTAGTTCTCATCAACATGTATAGTATAACACTTATACTGTACAGTACTGTGAGGGTTCTAGTTCTCATCAACATGTATAGTATAACACTTATACTGTACAGTACTTTGAGGGTTCTAGTTCTCATCAACATGTATACTATAACACTTATACTGTACAGTACTGTGAGGGTTCTAGTTCTCATCAACATGTATAGTATAACAATTATACTGTACAGTACTGTGAGGGTTCTAGTTCTCATCAACATGTATAGTATAATCACTCATACTGTACAGTACTGTGAGGGTTCTAGTTCTCATCAACATGTATAGTATAATACTTATACTGTACAGTACTGTGAGGGTTCTAGTTCTCATCAACATGTATAGTATAACACTCATACTGTACAGTACTGTGAGGGTTCAGGTTCTTATCAACATGTATAGTATAACAATCATACTGTACAGTACTGTGATAATCACTCATACTGTTCTAGTTCTCATCAACATGTATAGTATAATCACTCATACTGTACAGCACAGTGAGGGCTCTAGTTCTCATCAACATGTATAATATATTCACTCATACTGTACTGTGAGGGTTCTAGTTCTCATCAACATGTATTGTATAATCACTCATACTGTACAGTACTGTGAGGGTTCTAGTTCTCATCAACATGTATAGTATAATCACTCATACTGTACAGTACTGTGAGGGTTCTAGTTCTCATCAACATGTATAGTATAACACTCATACTGTACAGTACAGTGAGGGATTTAGTTCTCATCAACCTGTATAGTATAATCACTCATACTGTACAGCACAGTGAGGGCTCTAGTTCTCATCAACATGTATAATATATTCACTCATACTGTACAGTACTGTGAGGGTTATAGTTCTCATCAACATGTATAGTATAACACTCATACTGTACAGTACAGTGAGGGTTCTAGTTCTCATCAACATGTATAGTATAACCACTCATACTGTACAGTACAGTGAGGGTTCTTTTTCTCATCAACATGTATAGTATAATCACTCATAATGTCCAGTACAGTGAGGGTTCTAGTTCTCATCAACATGTATAATATATTCACTCATACTGTACAGTACAGTGAGGGTTCTTTTTCTCATCAACGTGAATAGTATAATCACTCATACTGTACAGTACTGTGATGGTTCTAGTTCTCATCAACATGTATAGTATAACCACTCATACTGTACAGTACAGTGAGGGTTCTAGTTCTCATCAACATGTATAGTATAACACTTATACTGTACAGTACTGTGAGGGTTCTAGTTCTCATCAACATGTATAGTATAACACTCATACTGTACAGTACAGTGAGGGTTCTTTTTCTCATCAACATGTATAGTATAATCACTCATACTGTACAGTACAGTGAGGGTTCTAGTTCTCATCAACATGTATAATATATTCACTCATACTGTACAGTACAGTGAGGGTTCTTTTTCTCATCAACATGAATAGTATAATCACTCATACTGTACAGTACTGTGAGGGTTCAGGTTCTTATCAACATGTATAGTATAACAATCATACTGTACAGTACTGTGAGGGTTCTAGTTCTCATCAACATGTATAGTATAATCACTCATACTGTACAGTACAGTGAGGGCTCTAGTTCTCATCAACATGTATAATATATTCACTCATACTGTACTGTGAGGGTTCTAGTTCTCATCAACATGTATTGTATAATCACTCATACTGTACAGTACTGTGAGAGTTCTAGTTCTCATCAACATGAATAGTATAATCACTCATACTGTACAGTACTGTGATGGTTCTAGTTCTCATCAACATGTATAGTATAACCACTCATACTGTACAGTACAGTGAGGGTTCTAGTTCTCATCAACATGTACAATATATTCACTCATACTGTACTGTGAGGGTTCTAGTTCTCATCAACATGTATAGTATAATCACTAATACTGTACAGTACTGTGAGGGTTCTTGTTCTCATCAACATGTATAGTATAGTCACTCATAATGTACAGTACTGTGTGGGATTTAGTTCTCATCAACCTGTATAGTATAATCACTCATACTGTACAGCACAGTGAGGGCTCTAGTTCTCATCAACATGTATAATATATTCACTCATACTGTACAGTACTGTGAGGGTTATAGTTCTCATCAACATGTATAGTATAACACTCATACTGTACAGTACAGTGAGGGTTCTAGTTCTCATCAACATGTATAGTATAACCACTCATACTGTACAGTACAGTGAGGGTTCTTTTTCTCATCAACATGTATAGTATAATCACTCATAATGTCCAGTACAGTGAGGGTTCTAGTTCTCATCAACATGTATAATATATTCACTCATACTGTACAGTACAGTGAGGGTTCTTTTTCTCATCAACGTGAATAGTATAATCACTCATACTGTACAGTACTGTGATGGTTCTAGTTCTCATCAACATGTATAGTATAACCACTCATACTGTAGAGTACAGTGAGGGTTCTAGTTCTCATCAACATGTATAGTATAACACTCATACTGTACAGTACTGTGAGGGTTCAGGTTCTTATCAACATGTATAGTATAACAATCATACTGTACAGTACAGTGAGGGCTCTAGTTCTCATCAACATGTATAGTATAACCACTCATACTGTAGAGTACAGTGAGGGTTCTAGTTCTCATCAACATGTATAGTATAACACTTATACTGTACAGTACTGTGAGGGTTCTAGTTCTCATCAACATGTATAGTATAACACTCATACTGTACAGTACTGTGAGGGTTCAGGTTCTTATCAACATGTATAGTATAACAATCATACTGTACAGTACTGTGAGGGTTCTAGTTCTCATCAACATGTATAGTATAATCACTCATACTGTACAGTACAGTGAGGGCTCTAGTTCTCATCAACATGTATAATATATTCACTCATACTGTACTGTGAGGGTTCTAGTTCTCATCAACATGAATAGTATAATCACTCATACTGTACAGTACTGTGATGGTTCTAGTTCTCATCAACATGTATAGTATAACCACTCATACTGTACAGTACAGTGAGGGTTCTAGTTCTCATCAACATGTACAATATATTCACTCATACAGTACTGTGAGGGTTCTAGTTCTCATCAACATGTATAGTATAACACTCCTACTGTACAGTACTGTGAGGGTTCTAGTTCTCATCAACATGTATAGTATAACACTCATACTGTACAGTACTGTGAGGGTTCTTGTTCTCATCAACATGTATAGTATAGTCACTCATAATGTACAGTACTGTGTGGGATTTAGTTCTCATCAACCTGTATAGTATAAAACTCATACTGTACAGTACTGTGAGGGTTCTAGTTCTCATCAACATGTATAGTATAACAATCATACTGTACAGTACTGTGAGGGTTCTAGTTCTCATCAACATGTATAGTATAATCACTCATACTGTACAGTACTGTGAGGGATCTAGTTCTCATCAACATGTATAGTATAACACTTATACTGTACAGTTCTGTGAGGGTTCTAGTTCTCATCAACATGTATAGTATAACACTCATACTGTACAGTACTGTGAGGGTTCTAGTTCTCATCAACATGTATAGTATAACACTCATACTGTACAGTACTGTGAGGGTTCTAGTTCTCATCAACATGTATAGTATAACACTCATACTGTACAGTACTGTGAGGGTTCTAGTTCTCATCAACATGTATAGTATAATCACTCATACTGTACAGTACTGTGAGGGATCTTGTTCTCATCAACATGTATAGTATAACACTTATACTGTACAGTACTTTGAGGGTTCTAGTTCTCATCAACATGTATAGTATAATCAGTCATACTGTACAGTACTGTGAGGGTTCTAGTTCTCATCCACATGTATAGTATAACACTTATACTGTACAGTACTGTGAGGGTTCTAGTTCTCATCAACATGTATAGTATAACACTTATACGGTACAGTACTGTGAGGGTTCAGGTTCTCATCAACATGTATAGTATAACACTCATACTGTACAGTACTGTGAGGGTTCTAGTTCTCATCAACATGTATAGTATAATCACTCATACTGTACAGTACAGTGAGGGCTCTAGTTCTCATCAACATGTATAATATATTCACTCATACTGTACTGTGAGGGTTCTAGTTCTCATCAACATGTATTGTATAATCGCTCATACTGTACAGTACTGTGAGAGTTCTAGTTCTCATCAACATGTATAATATATTCACTCATACTGTACTGTGAGGGTTCTAGTTCTCATCAACATGTATAGTATAACACTCATACTGTACAGTACTGTGAGGGTTCAGGTTCTTATCAACATGTATAATATATTCACTCATACTGTACAGTATAAGTTCTAGTTCTCACAACATGAATAGTATAATCATACTGTACAGTACAGTGAGGTTCTAGTTCTCATCAACATGTATAGTATAATCACTCATACTGTACAGTACTTTGAGGTTCTAGTTCTCATCAACATGTATAGTATAATCACTCATACTGTACAGTACTGTGAGGGTTCTAGTTCTCATCAACATGTATAGTATAATCACTCATACTGTACAGTACTGTGAGGGTTCTAGTTCTCATCAACATGTATAGTATAATCACTCATACTGTACAGTACAGTGAGGGTTCTAGTTCTCATCAACATGTATAGTATAATCACTCATACTGTACAGTACAGTGAGGGTTCTAGTTCTCATCAACATGTATAATATATTCACTCATACTGTACTGTGAGGGTTCTAGTACTCATCAACATGTATTGTATAATCGGTACAGTACTGTGAGAGTTCTAGTTCTCATCAACATGTATAATATAATTCACTCATACTGTACTGTGAGGGTTCTAGTTCTCATCAACATGTATAGTATAACACTCATACTGTACAGTACTGTGAGGGTTCAGGTTCTCATCAACATGTATAGTATAACACTCATACTGTACAGTACTGTGAGGGTTCTAGTTCTCATCAACATGTATAGTATAATCACTCATACTGTACAGTACAGTGAGGGCTCTAGTTCTCATCAACATGTATAATATATTCACTCATACTGTACAGTACTGTGAGAGTTCTAGTTCTCATCAACATGTATAGTATAATCACTCATACTGTACAGTACTGTGAGGGTTCAGGTTCTTATCAACATATATAGTATAACAATCATACTGTACAGTACTGTGAGGGTTCTAGTTCTCATCAACATGTATAGTATAATCACTCATACTGTACAGTACTGTGAGGGATCTAGTTCTCATCAACATGTATAGTATAACACTTATACTGTACAGTACTGTGAGGGTTCTAGTTCTCATCAACATGTATAGTATAACACTTATACTGTACAGTACTGTGAGGGTTCAGGTTCTTATCAACATGTATAATATATTCACTCATACTGTACAGTACTGTGAGAGTTCTAGTTCTCATCAACATGAATAGTATAATCACTCATACTGTACAGTACTGTGATGGTTCTAGTTCTCATCAACATGTATAGTATAATCACTCATACTGTTAAGTACTTTGAGGTTTCGAGTTCTCATCAACATGTCTAGTATAATCACTCATACTGTACAGTACTTTGAGGGTTCTAGTTCTCATCAACATGTATAGTATAATCCCTCATACTGTACAGTACTGTGAAGGTTCTAGGTCTCATTCTCCAATCAACATGTATATATTCCACTCATACTGTACAGTACAGTGAGGGTTCATGTCTAGTATAATCACTCATACTGTACAGTACAGTGAGGGTTCTAGTTCTCATCAACATGTATAGTATAATCACTCATACTGTACAGTACAGTGAGGGCTCTAGTTCTCATCAACATGTATAATATATTCACTCATACTGTACTGTGAGGGTTCTAGTACTCATCAACATGTATTGTATAATCGCTCATACTGTACAGTACTGTGAGAGTTCTAGTTCTCATCAACATGTATAATATATTCACTCATACTGTACTGTGAGGGTTCTAGTTCTCATCAACATGTATAGTATAACACTCATACTGTACAGTACTGTGAGGGTTCAGGTTCTAATCAACATGTATAGTATAACAATCATACTGTACAGTACTGTGAGGGTTCTAGTTCTCATCAACATGTATAGTATAATCACTCATACTGTACAGTACAGTGAGGGCTCTAGTTCTCATCAACATGTATAATATATTCACTCATACTGTACAGTACTGTGAGTACAGTTCTAGTTCTCATCAACATGTATAGTATAATCACTCATACTGTACAGTACTGTGAGGGTTCTAGGTTCTTCATCAACATATATAGTATAACAATCATACTGTACAGTACTGTGAGGGTTCTAGTTCTCATCAACATGTATAGTATAATCACTCATACTGTACAGTACTGTGAGGGTCTAGTTCTCATCAACATGTATAGTATAACACTTATACTGTACAGTTCTGTGAGGGTTCTAGTTCTCATCAACATGTATAGTATAACACTTATACTGTACAGTACTTTGAGGGTTCTAGTTCTCATCAACATGTATAGTATAACACTCATACTGTACAGTACTGTGAGGGTTCTAGTTCTCATCAACATGTATAGTATCTAGTTCTCATGACAACATGTATAGTATATAACACTTATACTGTACAGTACTGTGAGGTTCTAGTTCTCATCAACATGTATAGTATAATCACACTCATACTGTAAAGTACTGTGAGGGTTCAGGTTCTTATCAACATGTATAGTATAACTAGTTCTCATCAACATATACTGTACAGTACTTTGAGGGTTCTAGTTCTCATCAACATGTATAGTATAATCAGTCATACTGTACAGTACTGTGAGGGTTCTAGTTCTCATCCACATGTATAGTATAACACTTATACTGTACAGTACTGTGAGGGTTCTAGTTCTCATCAACATGTATAGTATAACACTTATACGGTACAGTACTGTGAGGGTTCAGGTTCTCATCAACATGTATAGTATAACACTCATACTGTACAGTACTGTGAGGGTTCTAGTTCTCATCAACATGTATAGTATAATCACTCATACTGTACAGTACAGTGAGGGCTCTAGTTCTCATCAACATGTATAATATATTCACTCATACTGTACTGTGAGGGTTCTAGTTCTCATCAACATGTATAGTATAACACTCATACTGTACAGTACTGTGAGGGTTCTCAGGTTCTTATCAACATGTATAGTATAACAATCATACTGTACAGTACTGTGAGGTTTCTAGTTCTCATCAACATGTATAGTATAATCACTCATACTGTACAGTACAGTGAGGGTTCTAGTTCTCATCAACATGTCTAGTATAATCACTCATACTGTACAGTACAGTGAGGGTTCTAGTTCTCATCAACATGTATAATATAACACTCATACTGTACAGTACTGTGAGGGTTCAGGTTCTTATCAACATGTATAGTATAACAATCATACTGTACAGTACTGTGAGGGTTCAGGTTCTTATCAACATGTATAGTATAACAATCATACTGTACAGTACTGTGAGGGTTCTAGTTCTCATCAACATGTATAGTATAATCACTCATACTGTACAGTACAGTGAGGGCTCTAGTTCTCATCAACATGTATAATATATTCACTCATACTGTACTGTGAGGGTTCTAGTTCTCATCAACATGTATTGTATAATCACTCATACTGTACAGTACTGTGAGAGTTCTAGTTCTAGTTCTCATCAACATGAATAGTATAATCACTCATACTGTACAGTACTGTGATGGTTCTAGTTCTCATCAACATGTATAGTATAACCACTCATACTGTACAGTACAGTGAGGGTTCTAGTTCTCATCAACATGTATAATATATTCACTCATACTGTACTGTACTGTGAGGGTTCTAGTTCTCATCAACATGTATAGTATAATCAGTAATACTGTACAGTACTGTGAGGGTTCTAGTTCTCATCAACATGTATAGTATAGTCACTCATACTGTACAGTACTGTGAGGGATTCTAGTTCTCATCAACATGTATAGTATAATCACTCATACTGTACAGTACTGTGAGGGTTCTAGTTCTCATCAACATGTATAGTATAGTCACTCATAATGTACAGTACTGTGTGGGATTTAGTTCTCATCAACATGTCTAGTATAATCACTCATACTGTACAGTACTGTGAGGGTTCTAGTTCTCATCAGCATGTGTAGTATAACCACTCATACTGTACAGTACTGTGAAGGTTCTAGGTCTCATCGACATGTCTAGTATAATCACTCATACTGTACAGTACAGTGAGGGTTCTAGTTCTCATCAACATGTATAGTATAATCACTCATACTGTACAGTACAGTGAGGGCTCTAGTTCTCATCAACATGTATAATATATTCACTCATACTGTACTGTGAGGGTTCTAGTACTCATCAACATGTATTGTATAATCGCTCATACTGTACAGTACTGTGAGAGTTCTAGTTCTCATCAACATGTATAATATATTCACTCATACTGTACTGTGAGGGTTCTAGTTCTCATCAACATGTATAGTATAACACTCATACTGTACAGTACTGTGAGGGTTCAGGTTCTAATCAACATGTATAGTATAACAATCATACTGTACAGTACTGTGAGGGTTCTAGTTCTCATCAACATGTATAGTATAATCACTCATACTGTACAGTACAGTGAGGGCTCTAGTTCTCATCAACATGTATAATATATTCACTCATACTGTACAGTACTGTGAGAGTTCTAGTTCTCATCAACATGTATAGTATAATCACTCATACTGTACAGTACAGTGAGGGCTCTAGTTCTCATCAACGTGTATAATATATTCACTCATACTGTACTGTGAGGGTTCTAGTTCTCATCAACATGTATAGTATAATCACTCATACTGTACAGTACTGTGAGGGTTCTAGTTCTCATCAACATGTATAGTATAACACTCATACTGTACAGTACTGTGATTGTTCTAGTTCTCATCAACATGTATAGTATAATCACTCATACTGTACTCATTCTTACTGTACAGTACAGTGAGGGTTCAGGTTCTTATCAACATGTATAATATATTCACTCATACTGTACAGTACTGTGAGAGTTCTAGTTCTCATCAACATGAATAGTATAATCACTCATACTGTACAGTACTGTGATGGTTCTAGTTCTCATCAACATGTATAGTATAGTCACTCATAATGTACAGTACTGTGAGGGTTCTAGTTCTCATCAACATGTATAGTATAATCACTCATACTGTACAGTACAGTAATCAACTCATACTGTACAGTACTGTGAGGGTTCTAGTTCTCATCAACATGTATAGTATAATCCCTCATACTGTACAGTACTGTGAAGGTTCTAGGTCTCATCGACATGTCTAGTATAATCACTCATACTGTACAGTACAGTGAGGGTTCTAGTTCTCATCAACATGTATAGTATAATCACTCATACTGTACAGTACAGTGAGGGCTCTAGTTCTCATCAACATGTATAATATATTCACTCATACTGTACTGTGAGGGTTCTAGTACTCATCAACATGTATTGTATAATCGCTCATACTGTACAGTACTGTGAGAGTTCTAGTTCTCATCAACATGTATAATATATTCACTCATACTGTACTGTGAGGGTTCTAGTTCTCATCAACATGTATAGTATAACACTCATACTGTACAGTACTGTGAGGGTTCAGGTTCTAATCAACATGTATAGTATAACAATCATACTGTACAGTACTGTGAGGGTTCTAGTTCTCATCAACATGTATAGTATAATCACTCATACTGTACAGTACAGTGAGGGCTCTAGTTCTCATCAACATGTATAATATATTCACTCATACTGTACAGTACTGTGAGAGTTCTAGTTCTCATCAACATGTATAGTATAATCACTCATACTGTACAGTACTGTGAGGGTTCAGGTTCTTATCAACATATATAGTATAACAATCATACTGTACAGTACTGTGAGGGTTCTAGTTCTCATCAACATGTATAGTATAATCACTCATACTGTACAGTACTGTGAGGGATCTAGTTCTCATCAACATGTATAGTATAACACTTATACTGTACAGTACTGTGAGGGTTCTAGTTCTCATCAACATGTATAGTATAACACTTATACTGTACAGTACTTTGAGGGTTCTAGTTCTCATCAACATGTATAGTATAATCAGTCATACTGTACAGTACTGTGAGGGTTCTAGTTCTCATCCACATGTATAGTATAACACTTATACTGTACAGTACTGTGAGAGTTCTAGTTCTCATCAACATGTATAGTATAATCACTCATACTGTAAAGTACTGTGAGGGTTCAGGTTCTTATCAACATGTATAGTATAACACTTATACTGTACAGTACTTTGAGGGTTCTAGTTCTCATCAACATGTATAGTATAATCAGTCATACTGTACAGTACTGTGAGGGTTCTAGTTCTCATCCACATGTATAGTATAACACTTATACTGTACAGTACTGTGAGGGTTCTAGTTCTCATCAACATGTATAGTATAACACTTATACGGTACAGTAATGTGAGGGTTCAGGTTCTCATCAACATGTATAGTATAACACTCATACTGTACAGTACTGTGAGGGTTCTAGTTCTCATCAACATGTATAGTATAATCACTCATACTGTACAGTACTGTGAGAGTTCTAGTTCTCATCAACATGTATAATATATTCACTCATACTGTACTGTGAGGGTTCTAGTTCTCATCAACATGTATAGTATAACACTCATACTGTACAGTACTGTGAGGGTTCAGGTTCTTATCAACATGTATAGTATAACAATCATACTGTACAGTACTGTGAGGTTTCTAGTTCTCATCAACTTGTATAGTATAATCACTCATACTGTACAGTACAGTGAGGGTTCTAGGTCTCATCGACATGTCTAGTATAATCACTCATACTGTACAGTACAGTGAGGGTTCTAGTTCTCATCAACATGTATAATATAACACTCATACTGTACAGTACTGTGAGGGTTCAGGTTCTTATCAACATGTATAGTATAACAATCATACTGTACAGTACTGTGAGGGTTCAGGTTCTTATCAACATGTATAGTATAACAATCATACTGTACAGTACTGTGAGGGTTCTAGTTCTCATCAACATGTATAGTATAATCACTCATACTGTACAGTACAGTGAGGGCTCTAGTTCTCATCAACGTGTATAATATATTCACTCATACTGTACTGTGAGGGTTCTAGTTCTCATCAACATGTATTGTATAATCACTCATACTGTACAGTACTGTGAGAGTTCTAGTTCTCATCAACATGAATAGTATAATCACTCATACTGTACAGTACTGTGATGGTTCTAGTTCTCATCAACATGTATAGTATAACCACTCATACTGTACAGTACAGTGAGGGTTCTAGTTCTCATCAACATGTACAATATATTCACTCATACTGTACTGTGAGGGTTCTAGTTCTCATCAACATGTATAGTATAATCAGTAATACTGTACAGTACTGTGAGGGTTCTTGTTCTCATCAACATGTATAGTATAGTCACTCATAATGTACAGTACTGTGTGGGATTTAGTTCTCATCAACCTGTATAGTATAAAACTCATACTGTACAGTACTGTGAGGGTTCTAGTTCTCATCAACATGTATAGTATAACAATCATACTGTACAGTACTGTGAGGGTTCTAGTTCTCATCAACATGTATAGTATAATCACTCATACTGTACAGTACTGTGAGGGATCTAGTTCTCATCAACATGTATAGTATAACACTTATACTGTACAGTACTGTGAGGGTTCTAGTTCTCATCAACATGTATAGTATAACACTTATACTGTACAGTACTTTGAGGGTTCTAGTTCTCATCAACATGTATAGTATAATCAGTCATACTGTACAGTACTGTGAGGGTTCTAGTTCTCATCCACATGTATAGTATAACACTTATACTGTACAGTACTGTGAGGGTTCTAGTTTTCATCAACATGTATAGTATAACACTTATACGGTACAGTACTGTGAGGGTTCAGGTTCTCATCAACATGTATAGTATAACACTCATACTGTACAGTACAGTGAGGGCTCTAGTTCTCATCAACATGTATAATATATTCACTCATACTGTACTGTGAGGGTTCTAGTTCTCATCAACATGTATTGTATAATCGCTCATACTGTACAGTGGTGTGAGAGTTCTAGTTCTCATCAACATGTATAGTATAACAATCATACTGTACAGTACTGTGAGGGCTCTAGTTCTCATCAACATGTATAATATATTCACTCATACTGTACTGTGAGGGTTCTAGTTCTCATCAACATGTATTGTATAATCACTCATAATGTACAGTACTGTGAGAGTTCTAGTTCTCATCAACATGAATAGTATAATCACTCATACTGTACAGTACTGTGATGGTTCTAGTTCTCATCAACATGTATACTATAACCACTCATACTGTACAGTACAGTGAGGGTTCTAGTTCTCATCAACATGTATAGTATAACACTTATACTGTACAGTACTGTGAGGGTTCTAGTTCTCATCAACATGTATAGTATAACACTCATACTGTACAGTACAGTGAGGGTTCTTTTTCTCATCAACATGTATAGTATAATCACTCATAATGTACAGTACAGTGAGGGTTCTAGTTCTCATCAACATGTATAATATATTCACTCATACTGTACAGTACAGTGAGGGTTCTTTTTCTCATCAACATGTATAGTATAACAATCATACTGTACAGTACTGTGAGGGTTCTAGTTCTCATCAACATGTATAGTATAATCACTCATACTGTACAGTACAGTGAGGGCTCTAGTTCTCATCAACATGTATAATATATTCACTCATACTGTACTGTGAGGGATCTAGTTCTCATCAACATGAATAGTATAATCACTCATACTGTACAGTACTGTGAGGGTTCAGGTTCTTATCAACATGTATAGTATAACAATCATACTGTACAGTACTGTGAGGGTTCTAGTTCTCATCAACATGTATAGTATAATCACTAATACTGTACAGTACTGTGAGGGTTCTAGTTCTCATCAACATGTATAGTATAACACTCATACTGTACAGTACTGTGAGGGTTCAGGTTCTTATCAACATGTATAGTATAACACTCATACTGTACAGTACTGTGAGGGCTCTAGTTCTCATCAACATGTATAATATATTCACTCATACTGTACAGTACTGTGAGGGTTCTAGTCCTCATCAACATGTATAGTATAATCACTCATACTGTACAGTACAGTGAGGGCTCTAGTTCTCATCAACATGTATAATATATTCACTCATACTGTACTGTGAGGGATCTAGTTCTCATCAACATGTATAGTATAATCACTAATACTGTACAGTACTGTGAGGGTTCTTGTTCTCATCAACATGTATAGTATAATCACTCATACTGTACAGTACAGTGAGGGCTCTAGTTCTCATCAACATGTATAGTATAATCACTCATACTGTACAGTACAGTGAGGGCTCTAGTTCTCATCAACATGTATAGTATAATCACTCATACTGTACAGTACAGTGAGGGCTCTAGTTCTCATCAACATGTATAGTATAATCACTCATACTGTACAGTACAGTGAGGGCTCTAGTTCTCATCAACATGTATAATATATTCACTCATACTGTACTGTGAGGGATCTAGTTCTCATCAACATGTATAGTATAGTCACTCATAATGTACAGTACTGTGTGGGATTTAGTTCTCATCAACATGTATAGTATAATCACTAATACTGTACAGTACTGTGAGGGTTCTTGTTCTCATCAACATGTATAGTATAATCACTCATACTGTACAGTACAGTGAGGGCTCTAGTTCTCATCAACATGTATAGTATAATCACTCATACTGTACAGTACAGTGAGGGCTCTAGTTCTCATCAACATGTATAGTATAATCACTCATACTGTACAGTACAGTGAGGGCTCTAGTTCTCATCAACATGTATAATATATTCACTCATACTGTACTGTGAGGGATCTAGTTCTCATCAACATGTATAGTATAGTCACTCATAATGTACAGTACTGTGTGGGATTTAGTTCTCATCAACCTGTATAGTATAATCACTCATACTGTACAGCACAGTGAGGGCTCTAGTTCTCATCAACATGTATAATATATTCACTCATACTGTACAGTACTGTGAGGGTTATAGTTCTCATCAACATGTATAGTATAACACTCATACTGTACAGTACAGTGAGGGTTCTAGTTCTCATCAACATGTATAGTATAACCACTCATACTGTACAGTACAGTGAGGGTTCTTTTTCTCATCAACATGTATAGTATAATCACTCATAATGTCCAGTACAGTGAGGGTTCTAGTTCTCATCAACATGTATAATATATTCACTTATACTGTACAGTACAGTGAGGGTTCTTTCTCTCATCAACGTGAATAGTATAATCACTCATACTGTACAGTACTGTGATGGTTCTAGTTCTCATCAACATGTATAGTATAACCACTCATACTGTACAGTACAGTGAGGGTTCTAGTTCTCATCAACATGTATAGTATAACACTTATACTGTACAGTACTGTGAGGGTTCTAGTTCTCATCAACATGTATAGTATAACACTCATACTGTACAGTACTGTGAGGGTTCAGGTTCTTATCAACATGTATAGTATAACAATCATACTGTACAGTACTGTGAGGGTTCTAGTTCTCATCAACATATATAGTATAATCACTCATACTGTACAGTACAGTGAGGGCTCTAGTTCTCATCAACATGTATAATATATTCACTCATACTGTACTGTGAGGGTTCTAGTTCTCATCAACATGTATAGTATAACCACTCATACTGTACAGTACAGTGAGGGTTCTAGTTCTCATCAACATGTACAATATATTCACTCATACTGTACTGTGAGGGTTCTAGTTCTCATCAACATGTATAGTATAATCACTAATACTGTACAGTACTGTGAGGGTTCTTGTTCTCATCAACATGTATAGTATAGTCACTCATAATGTACAGTACTGTGTGGGATTTAGTTCTCATCAACCTGTATAGTATAAAACTCATACTGTACAGTACTGTGAGGGTTCTAGTTCTCATCAACATGTATAGTATAACAATCATACTGTACAGTACTGTGAGGGTTCTAGTTCTCATCAACATGTATAGTATAATCACTCATACTGTACAGTACTGTGAGGGATCTAGTTCTCATCAACATGTATAGTATAACACTTATACTGTACAGTTCTGTGAGGGTTCTAGTTCTCATCAACATGTATAGTATAACACTTATACTGTACAGTACTTTGAGGGTTCTAGTTCTCATCAACATGTATAGTATAACACTTATACTGTACAGTACTGTGAGGGTTCTAGTTCTCATCAACATGTATAGTATAATACTTATACTGTACAGTACTTTGAGGGTTCTAGTTCTCATCAACATGTATACTTTAACACTTATACAGTACAGTACTGTGAGGGTTCTAGTTCTCATCAACATGTATAGTATAACAATTATACTGTACAGTACTGTGAGGGTTCTAGTTCTCATCAACATGTATAGTATAATCACTCATACTGTACAGTACTGTGAGGGTTCTAGTTCTCATCAACATGTATAGTATAATCACTCATACTGTACAGCACAGTGAGGGCTCTAGTTCTCAGCAACATGTATAATATATTCACTCATACTGTACTGTGAGGGTTCTAGTTCTCATCAACATGTATTGTATAATCACTCATACTGTACAGTACTGTGAGAGTTCTAGTTCTCATCAACATGAATAGTATAATCACTCATACTGTACAGTACTGTGATGGTTCTTGTTCTCATCAACATGTATAGTATAACCACTCATACTGTACAGTACAGTGAGGGTTCTAGTTCTCATCAACATGTATAATATATTCACTCATACTGTACTGTGAGGGTTCTACTTCTCATCAACATGTATAGTATAATCACTAATACTGTACAGTACTGTGAGGGTTCTTGTTCTCATCAACATGTATAGTATAGTCACTCATATTGTACAGTACTGTGAGGGTTCTAGTTCTCATCAACATGTATAGTATAATCACTCATACTGTACAGCACAGTGAGGGCTCTAGTTCTAATCAACATGTATAATATATTCACTCATACTGTACTGTGAGGGTTCTAGTTCTCATCAACATGTATTGTATAATCACTCATACTGTACAGTACAGTGAGGGTTCTAGTATAATATATTCACTCATACTGTACTGTGAGGGTTCTAGTTCTCATCAACATGTGTAGTATAATCACTCATACTGTACAGTACTGTGAGGGTTCTAGTTCTCATCAACATGTATAGTATAACACTTATACTGTACAGTACTGTGAGGGTTCAGGTTCTCATCAACATGTATAGTATAACACTCATACTGTACAGTACTGTGAGGGTTCAGGTTCTCATCAACACGTATAGTATAATCACTCATAGTGTACAGTACTGTGAGGGTTCTAGTTCTCATCAACATGTATAGTATAATCACTCATACTGTACAGTACTGTGATGGTTCTTGTTCTCATCAACATGTATAGTATAACCACTCATACTGTACAGTACAGTGAGGGTTCTAGTTCTCATCAACATGTATAATATATTCACTCATACTGTACTGTGAGGGTTCTACTTCTCATCAACATGTATAGTATAATCACTAATACTGTACAGTACTGTGAGGGTTCTTGTTCTCATCAACATGTATAGTATAGTCACTCATATTGTACAGTACTGTGAGGGTTCTAGTTCTCATCAACATGTATAGTATAATCACTCATACTGTACAGCACAGTGAGGGCTCTAGTTCTAATCAACATGTATAATATATTCACTCATACTGTACTGTGAGGGTTCTAGTTCTCATCAACATGTATTGTATAATCACTCATACTGTACAGTACAGTGAGGGTTCTAGTATAATATATTCACTCATACTGTACTGTGAGGGTTCTAGTTCTCATCAACATGTGTAGTATAATCACTCATACTGTACAGTACTGTGAGGGTTCTAGTTCTCATCAACATGTATAGTATAACACTTATACTGTACAGTACTGTGAGGGTTCAGGTTCTCATCAACATGTATAGTATAACACTCATACTGTACAGTACTGTGAGGGTTCAGGTTCTCATCAACACGTATAGTATAATCACTCATAGTGTACAGTACTGTGAGGGTTCTAGTTCTCATCAACATGTATAGTATAATCACTCATACTGTACAGTACTGTGAGGGTTCTAGTTCTCATCAACATGTATAGTATAACACTTATACTGTACAGTACTGTGAGGGTTCAGGTTCTTATCAACATGTATAGTATAACAATCATACTGTACAGTACTGTGAGGGTTCTAGTTCTCATCAACATATATAGTATAATCACTCATACTGTACAGTACAGTGAGGGCTCTAGTTCTCATCAACATGTATAATATATTCACTCATACTGTACTGTGAGGGTTCTAGTTCTCATCAACATGTATAGTATAACCACTCATACTGTACAGTACAGTGAGGGTTCTAGTTCTCATCAACATGTACAATATATTCACTCATACTGTACTGTGAGGGTTCTAGTTCTCATCAACATGTATAGTATAATCACTAATACTGTACAGTACTGTGAGGGTTCTTGTTCTCATCAACATGTATAGTATAGTCACTCATAATGTACAGTACTGTGTGGGATTTAGTTCTCATCAACCTGTATAGTATAAAACTCATACTGTACAGTACTGTGAGGGTTCTAGTTCTCATCAACATGTATAGTATAACAATCATACTGTACAGTACTGTGAGGGTTCTAGTTCTCATCAACATGTATAGTATAATCACTCATACTGTACAGTACTGTGAGGGATCTAGTTCTCATCAACATGTATAGTATAACACTTATACTGTACAGTTCTGTGAGGGTTCTAGTTCTCATCAACATGTATAGTATAACACTTATACTGTACAGTACTTTGAGGGTTCTAGTTCTCATCAACATGTATAGTATAACACTTATACTGTACAGTACTGTGAGGGTTCTAGTTCTCATCAACATGTATAGTATAATACTTATACTGTACAGTACTTTGAGGGTTCTAGTTCTCATCAACATGTATACTATAACACTTATACAGTACAGTACTGTGAGGGTTCTAGTTCTCATCAACATGTATAGTATAACAATTATACTGTACAGTACTGTGAGGGTTCTAGTTCTCATCAACATGTATAGTATAATCACTCATACTGTACAGTACTGTGAGGGTTCTAGTTCTCATCAACATGTATAGTATAATCACTCATACTGTACAGCACAGTGAGGGCTCTAGTTCTCAGCAACATGTATAATATATTCACTCATACTGTACTGTGAGGGTTCTAGTTCTCATCAACATGTATTGTATAATCACTCATACTGTACAGTACTGTGAGAGTTCTAGTTCTCATCAACATGAATAGTATAATCACTCATACTGTACAGTACTGTGATGGTTCTTGTTCTCATCAACATGTATAGTATAACCACTCATACTGTACAGTACAGTGAGGGTTCTAGTTCTCATCAACATGTATAATATATTCACTCATACTGTACTGTGAGGGTTCTACTTCTCATCAACATGTATAGTATAATCACTAATACTGTACAGTACTGTGAGGGTTCTTGTTCTCATCAACATGTATAGTATAGTCACTCATATTGTACAGTACTGTGAGGGTTCTAGTTCTCATCAACATGTATAGTATAATCACTCATACTGTACAGCACAGTGAGGGCTCTAGTTCTAATCAACATGTATAATATATTCACTCATACTGTACTGTGAGGGTTCTAGTTCTCATCAACATGTATTGTATAATCACTCATACTGTACAGTACAGTGAGGGTTCTAGTATAATATATTCACTCATACTGTACTGTGAGGGTTCTAGTTCTCATCAACATGTGTAGTATAATCACTCATACTGTACAGTACTGTGAGGGTTCTAGTTCTCATCAACATGTATAGTATAACACTTATACTGTACAGTACTGTGAGGGTTCAGGTTCTCATCAACATGTATAGTATAACACTCATACTGTACAGTACTGTGAGGGTTCAGGTTCTCATCAACACGTATAGTATAATCACTCATAGTGTACAGTACTGTGAGGGTTCTAGTTCTCATCAACATGTATAGTATAATCACTCATACTGTACAGTACTGTGAGGGTTCTAGTTCTCATCAACATGTATAGTATAACACTTATACTGTACAGTACTGTGAGGGTTCTAGTTCTCATCAACATGTATAGTATAACACTCATACTGTACAGTACTGTGAGGGTTCAGGTTCTTATCAACATGTATAGTATAATCAGTCATACTGTACAGGACTGTGAGGGTTCTAGTTCTCATCAACATGTATAGTATAATCAGTCATACTGTACAGGACTGTGAGGGTTCTAGTTCTCATCAACATATATAGTATAACACTTATACTGTAGAGTACTGTGAGGGTTCTAGTTCTCATCAACATGTATAGTATAACACTTATACTGTACAGTACTGTGAGGGTTCAGGTTCTCATCAACATGTATAGTATAACACTCATACTGTACAGTACTGTGAGGGTTCAGGTTCTTATCAACATGTATAGTATAATCACTCATACTGTACAGTACTGTGAGGGCTCTAGTTCTCATCAACATGTATAGTATAATCACTCATACTATACAGTACTGTGAGGGTTCTAGTTCTCATCAACATGTATAGTATAACACTTATACTGTACAGTACTGTGAGGGTTCTAGTTCTCATCAACATGTATAGTATAACACTTATTCTGTACAGTACTTTGAGGGTTCTAGTTCTCATCAACATGTATAGTATAAAACTTATACTGTACAGTACGGTGTGGGTTCTAGTTCTCATCAACATGTATAGTATAACACTTATACTGTACAGTACTGTGAGGATTCTAGTTCTCATCAACATGTATAGTATAACACTCATACTGGACAGTACTGTGAGGGTACAGGTTCTCATCAACATGTATAGTATAACACTCATACTGTACAGTACTGTGAGGGTTCAGGTTCTTATCAACATGTATAGTATAATCAGTCATACTGAACAGGACTGTGAGGGTTCTAGTTCTCATCAACATGTATAGTATAATCACTCATACTGTACAGTACTGTGAGGGTTCTAGTTCTCATCAACATGTATAGTATAACACTTATACTGTACAGTACTGTGAGGGTTCTAGTTCTCATCAACATGTATAGTATAACACTTATACTGTACAGTACTGTGAGGGTTCAGGTTCTCATCAACATGTATAGTATAACACTCATACTGTACAGTACTGTGAGGGTTCAGGTTCTCATCAACACGTATAGTATAACACTTATACTGTACAGTACTGTGAGGGTTCTAGTTCTCATCAACATGTATAGTATAACACTTATACTGTACAGTACTGTGAGGGTTCAGGTTCTCATCAACATGTATAGTATAACACTCATACTGTACAGTACTGTGAGGGTTCTAGTTCTCATCAACATGTATAGTATAATCACTCATACTGTACAGTACTGTGAGGGTTCTAGTTCTCATCAACATGTATAGTATAACACTTATACTGTACAGTACTGTGAGGGTTCTAGTTCTCATCAACATGTATAGTATAACACTTATTCTGTACAGTACATTGAGGGTTCTAGTTCTCATCAATATGTATAGTATAAAACTTATACTGTACAGTACTGTGAGGGTTCTAGTTCTCATCAACATGTATAGTATAACACTTATACTGTACAGTACTGTGAGGGTTCTAGTTCTCATCAACATGTATAGTATAACACTCCTACTGTACAGTATTGTGAGGGTTCTAGTTCTCCTCAACATGAATAGTATAATCACTCATACTGTACAGTACTGTGAGGGTTCAAGTTCTCATCAACATGTATAGTATAACACTCATACTGTACAGTACTGTGAGGGTTCAGGTTCTTATCAACATGTATAGTATAATCAGTCATACTGTACAGGACTGTGAGGGTTCTAGTTCTCATCAACATGTATAGTATAATCACTCATACTGTACAGTACTGTGAGGGTTCTAGTTCTCATCAACATGTATAGTATAACACTTATACTGTACAGTACTGTGAGGGTTCTAGTTCTCATCAAAATGTATAGTATAACACTTATACTGTACAGTACTGTGAGGGTTCAGGTTCTCATCAACATGTATAGTATAACACTCATACTGTACAGTACTGTGAGGGTTCAGGTTCTTATCAACATGTATAGTATAATCACTCATACTGTACAGTACTGTGAGGGCTCTAGTTCTCATCAACATGTATAGTATAATCACTCATACTATACAGTACTGTGAGGGTTCTAGTTCTCATCAACATGTATAGTATAACACTTATACTGTACAGTACTGTGAGGGTTCTAGTTCTCATCAACATGTATAGTATAACACTTATTCTGTACAGTACTTTGAGGGTTCTAGTTCTCATCAACATGTATAGTATAAAACTTATACTGTACAGTACGGTGTGGGTTCTAGTTCTCATCAACATGTATAGTATAACACTTATACTGTACAGTACTGTGAGGATTCTAGTTCTCATCAACATGTATAGTATAACACTCATACTGGACAGTACTGTGAGGGTACAGGTTCTCATCAACATGTATAGTATAACACTCATACTGTACAGTACTGTGAGGGTTCAGGTTCTTATCAACATGTATAGTATAATCAGTCATACTGAACAGGACTGTGAGGGTTCTAGTTCTCATCAACATGTATAGTATAATCACTCATACTGTACAGTACTGTGAGGGTTCTAGTTCTCATCAACATGTATAGTATAACACTTATACTGTACAGTACTGTGAGGGTTCTAGTTCTCATCAACATGTATAGTATAACACTTATACTGTACAGTACTGTGAGGGTTCAGGTTCTCATCAACATGTATAGTATAACACTCATACTGTACAGTACTGTGAGGGTTCAGGTTCTCATCAACACGTATAGTATAACACTTATACTGTACAGTACTGTGAGGGTTCTAGTTCTCATCAACATGTATAGTATAACACTTATACTGTACAGTACTGTGAGGGTTCTAGTTCTCATCAACATGTATAGTATAACACTTATTCTGTACAGTACATTGAGGGTTCTAGTTCTCATCAATATGTATAGTATAAAACTTATACTGTACAGTACTGTGAGGGTTCTAGTTCTCATCAACATGTATAGTATAACACTTATACTGTACAGTACTGTGAGGGTTCTAGTTCTCATCAACATGTATAGTATAACACTCCTACTGTACAGTATTGTGAGGGTTCTAGTTCTCATCAACATGAATAGTATAATCACTCATACTGTACAGTACTGTGAGGGTTCAAGTTCTCATCAACATGTATAGTATAACACTCATACTGTACAGTACTGTGAGGGTTCAGGTTCTTATCAACATGTATAGTATAATCAGTCATACTGTACAGGACTGTGAGGGTTCTAGTTCTCATCAACATGAATAGTATAATCACTCATACTGTACAGTACTGTGAGGGTTCTAGTTCTCATCAACATGTATAGTATAACACTTATACTGTACAGTACTGTGAGGGTTCTAGTTCTCATCAAAATGTATAGTATAACACTTATACTGTACAGTACTGTGAGGGTTCAGGTTCTCATCAACATGTATAGTATAACACTCATACTGTACAGTACTGTGAGGGTTCAGGTTCTTATCAACATGTATAGTATAATCACTCATACTGTACAGTACTGTGAGGGCTCTAGTTCTCATCAACATGTATAGTATAACACTTATACTGTACAGTACTGTGAGGGTTCAAGTTCTCATCAACATGTATAATATAACACTCATACTGTACAGTACTGTCAGGGTTATAGTTCTCATCAACATGTATAGTATAATCACTCATACTGTACAGTACTGTGAGGGTTCTAGTTCTCATCAACATGTATAGTATAACACTCCTACTGTACAGTACTGTGAGGGTTCTAGTTCTCATCAACATGAATAGTATAATCACTCATAATGTACAGTACTGTGAGGGTTCTAGTTCTCATCAACATGTATAGTATAACACTCCTACTGTACAGTACTGTGAGGGTTCTAGTTCTCATCAACATGTATAGTATAACACTCATACTGTACAGTACTGTGAGGGTTCTAGTTCTCATCAACATGTATAGATTAACACTTATACTGTACAGTACTTTGAGGGTTCTAGTTCTCATCAACATGTATAGTATAACACTTATACTGTACAGTACTGTGAGGGTTCTAGTTCTCATCAACATGTATAGTATAATACTTATACTGTACAGTACTTTGAGGGTTCTAGTTCTCATCAACATGTATACTATAACACTTATACAGTACAGTACTGTGAGGGTTCTAGTTCTCATCAACATGTATAGTATAACAATTATACTGTACAGTACTGTGAGGGTTCTAGTTCTCATCAACATGTATAGTATAATCACTCATACTGTACAGTACTGTGAGGGTTCTAGTTCTCATCAACATGTATAGTATAATCACTCATACTGTACAGCACAGTGAGGGCTCTAGTTCTCAGCAACATGTATAATATATTCACTCATACTGTACTGTGAGGGTTCTAGTTCTCATCAACATGTATTGTATAATCACTCATACTGTACAGTACTGTGAGAGTTCTAGTTCTCATCAACATGAATAGTATAATCACTCATACTGTACAGTACAGTGAGGGTTCTAGTTCTCATCAACATGTATAATATATTCACTCATACTGTACTGTGAGGGTTCTACTTCTCATCAACATGTATAGTATAATCACTAATACTGTACAGTACTGTGAGGGTTCTTGTTCTCATCAACATGTATAGTATAGTCACTCATATTGTACAGTACTGTGAGGGTTCTAGTTCTCATCAACATGTATTGTATAATCACTCATACTGTACAGTACAGTGAGGGTTCTAGTATAATATATTCACTCATACTGTACTGTGAGGGTTCTAGTTCTCATCAACATGTATAGTATAATCACTAATGCTGTACAGTACTGTGAGGGTTCTTGTTCTCATCAACATGTATAGTATAATCATTAATACTGTACAGTACTGTGAGGGTTCTAGTTCTCATCAACATGTATAGTATAACACTCATACTGTACAGTACTGTGAGGGTTCAGGTTCTTATCAACATGTATAGTATAACAATCATACTGTACAGTACTGTGAGGGTTCTAGTTCTCATCAACATGTATAGTATAATCACTCATACTGTACAGTACAGTGAGGGCTCTAGTTCTCATCAACATATATAGTATAACACTTATACTGTACAGTACTGTGAGGGTTCTAGTTCTCATCAACATGTATAGTATAACACTTATACTGTACAGTACTGTGAGGGTTCTAGTTCTCATCAACATGTATAGTATAATACTTATACTGTACAGTACTTTGAGGGTTCTAGTTCTCATCAACATGTATAGTATAACACTTATACTGTACAGTACTGTGAGGGTTCAGGTTCTCATCAACATGTATAGTATAACACTCATACTGTACAGTACTGTGAGGGTTCAGGTTCTCATCAACACGTATAGTATAATACTTATACTGTACAGTACTTTGAGGGTTCTAGTTCTCATCAACATGTATACTATAACACTTATACAGTACAGTACTGTGAGGGTTCTAGTTCTCATCAACATGTATAGTATAACAATTATACTGTACAGTACTGTGAGGGTTCTAGTTCTCATCAACATGTATAGTATAATCACTCATACTGTACAGTACTGTGAGGGTTCTAGTTCTCATCAACATGTATAGTATAATCACTCATACTGTACAGCACAGTGAGGGCTCTAGTTCTCAGCAACATGTATAATATATTCACTCATACTGTACTGTGAGGGTTCTAGTTCTCATCAACATGTATTGTATAATCACTCATACTGTACAGTACTGTGAGAGTTCTAGTTCTCATCAACATGAATAGTATAATCACTCATACTGTACAGTACAGTGAGGGTTCTAGTTCTCATCAACATGTATAATATATTCACTCATACTGTACTGTGAGGGTTCTACTTCTCATCAACATGTATAGTATAATCACTAATACTGTACAGTACTGTGAGGGTTCTTGTTCTCATCAACATGTATAGTATAGTCACTCATATTGTACAGTACTGTGAGGGTTCTAGTTCTCATCAACATGTATTGTATAATCACTCATACTGTACAGTACAGTGAGGGTTCTAGTATAATATATTCACTCATACTGTACTGTGAGGGTTCTAGTTCTCATCAACATGTATAGTATAATCACTAATGCTGTACAGTACTGTGAGGGTTCTTGTTCTCATCAACATGTATAGTATAATCATTAATACTGTACAGTACTGTGAGGGTTCTAGTTCTCATCAACATGTATAGTATAACACTCATACTGTACAGTACTGTGAGGGTTCAGGTTCTTATCAACATGTATAGTATAACAATCATACTGTACAGTACTGTGAGGGTTCTAGTTCTCATCAACATGTATAGTATAATCACTCATACTGTACAGTACAGTGAGGGCTCTAGTTCTCATCAACATATATAGTATAACACTTATACTGTACAGTACTGTGAGGGTTCTAGTTTTCATCAACATGTATAGTATAACACTTATACTGTACAGTACTGTGAGGGTTCTAGTTCTCATCAACATGTATAGTATAATACTTATACTGTACAGTACTTTGAGGGTTCTAGTTCTCATCAACATGTATAGTATAACACTTATACTGTACAGTACTGTGAGGGTTCAGGTTCTCATCAACATGTATAGTATAACACTCATACTGTACAGTACTGTGAGGGTTCAGGTTCTCATCAACACGTATAGTATAATCACTCATACTGTACAGTACTGTGAGGGTTCTAGTTCTCATCAACATGTATAGTATAATCACTCATACTGTACAGTACTGTGAGGGTTCTAGTTCTCATCAACATGTATAGTATAACACTTATACTGTACAGTACTGTGAGGGTTCTAGTTCTCATCAACATGTATAGTATAACACTTATTCTGTACAGTACATTGAGGGTTCTAGTTCTCATCAATATGTATAGTATAAAACTTATACTGTACAGTACTGTGAGGGTTCTAGTTCTCATCAACATGTATAGTATAACACTTATACTGTACAGTACTGTGAGGGTTCTAGTTCTCATCAACATGTATAGTATAACACTCCTACTGTACAGTATTGTGAGGGTTCTAGTTCTCATCAACATGAATAGTATAATCACTCATACTGTACAGTACTGTGAGGGTTCAAGTTCTCATCAACATGTATAGTATAACACTCATACTGTACAGTACTGTGAGGGTTCAGGTTCTTATCAACATGTATAGTATAATCAGTCATACTGTACAGTACTGTGAGGGTTCAGGTTCTCATCAACATGTATAGTATAACACTCATACTGTACAGTACTGTGAGGGTTCAGGTTCTTATCAACATGTATAGTATAATCACTCATACTGTACAGTACTGTGAGGGCTCTAGTTCTCATCAACATGTATAGTATAACACTTATACTGTACAGTACTGTGAGGGTTCAAGTTCTCATCAACATGTATAATATAACACTCATACTGTACAGTACTGTCAGGGTTATAGTTCTCATCAACATGTATAGTATAATCACTCATACTGTACAGTACTGTGAGGGTTCTAGTTCTCATCAACATGTATAGTATAACACTCCTACTGTACAGTACTGTGAGGGTTCTAGTTCTCATCAACATGTATAGTATAACACTCCTACTGTACAGTACTGTGAGGGTTCTAGTTCTCATCAACATGAATAGTATAATCACTCATAATGTACAGTACTGTGAGGGTTCTAGTTCTCATCAACATGTATAGTATAACACTCCTACTGTACAGTACTGTGAGGGTTCTAGTTCTCATCAACATGTATAGTATAACACTCATACTGTACAGTACTGTGAGGGTTCTAGTTCTCATCAACATGTATAGATTAACACTTATACTGTACAGTACTTTGAGGGTTCTAGTTCTCATCAACATGTATAGTATAACACTTATACTGTACAGTACTGAGAGGGTTCTAGTTCTCATCAACATGTATAGTATAATACTTATACTGTACAGTACTTTGAGGGTTTTAGTTCTCATCAACATGTATACTATAACACTTATACAGTACAGTACTGTGAGGGTTCTAGTTCTCATCAACATGTATAGTATAACAATTATACTGTACAGTACTGTGAGGGTTCTAGTTCTCATCAACATGTATAGTATAATCACTCATACTGTACAGTACTGTGAGGGTTCTAGTTCTCATCAACATGTATAGTATAATCACTCATACTGTACAGCACAGTGAGGGCTCTAGTTCTCAGCAACATGTATAATATATTCACTCATACTGTACTGTGAGGGTTCTAGTTCTCATCAACATGAATAGTATAATCACTCATACTGTACAGTACTGTGATGGTTCTTGTTCTCATCAACATGTATAGTATAACCACTCATACTGTACAGTACAGTGAGGGTTCTAGTTCTCATCAACATGTATAATATATTCACTCATACTGTACTGTGAGGGTTCTACTTCTCATCAACATGTATAGTATAATCACTAATACTGTACAGTACTGTGAGGGTTCTTGTTCTCATCAACATGTATAGTATAGTCACTCATATTGTACAGTACTGTGAGGGTTCTAGTTCTCATCAACATGTATAGTATAATCACTCATACTGTACAGCACAGTGAGGGCTCTAGTTCTAATCAACATGTATAATATATTCACTCATACTGTACTGTGAGGGTTCTAGTTCTCATCAACATGTATTGTATAATCACTCATACTGTACAGTACAGTGAGGGTTCTAGTATAATATATTCACTCATACTGTACTGTGAGGGTTCTAGTTCTCATCAACATGTATAGTATAATCACTAATGCTGTACAGTACTGTGAGGGTTCTTGTTCTCATCAACATGTATAGTATAATCATTAATACTGTACAGTACTGTGAGGGTTCTAGTTCTCATCAACATGTATAGTATAACACTCATACTGTACAGTACTGTGAGGGTTCAGTTCTCATCAACATGTTCTTATCAACATGTATAGTATAACAATCATACTGTACAGTACTGTGAGGGTTCTAGTTCTCATCAACATGTATAGTATAATCACTCATACTGTACAGTACAGTGAGGGCTCTAGTTCTCATCAACATATATAGTATAACACTTATACTGTACAGTACTGTGAGGGTTCTAGTTCTCATCAACATGTATAGTATAACACTCATACAGTACAGTACTGTGAGGGTTCTAGTTCTCATCAATATGTATAGTATAATCACTCATACTGTACAGTACTGTGAGGGTTCTAGTTCTCATCAACATGTATAGTATAATCACTCATACTGTACAGTACAGTGATTGCTCTAGTTCTCATCAACATGTATAATATATTCACCCATACTGTACTGTGAGGGTTCTAGTTCTCATCAACATGTATTGTATAATCACTCATACTGTACAGTACTGTGAGAGTTCTAGTTCTCATCAACATGAATAGTATAATCACTCATACTGTACAGTACTGTGAGGGTTCTAGTTCTCATCAACATGTATAGTATAACACTTATACTGTACAGTACTGTGAGGGTTCTAGTTCTCATCAACATGTATAGTATAATCACTCATACTGTACAGTACAGTGAGGGCTCTAGTTCTCATCAACATATATAGTATAACACTTATACTGTACAGTACTGTGAGGGTTCTAGTTTTCATCAACATGTATAGTATAACACTTATACTGTACAGTACTGTGAGGGTTCTAGTTCTCATCAACATGTATAGTATAATACTTATACTGTACAGTACTTTGAGGGTTCTAGTTCTCATCAACATGTATAGTATAACACTTATACTGTACAGTACTGTGAGGGTTCAGGTTCTCATCAACATGTATAGTATAACACTCATACTGTACAGTACTGTGAGGGTTCAGGTTCTCATCAACACGTATAGTATAATCACTCATACTGTACAGTACTGTGAGGGTTCTAGTTCTCATCAACATGTATAGTATAATCACTCATACTGTACAGTACTGTGAGGGTTCTAGTTCTCATCAACATGTATAGTATAACACTTATACTGTACAGTACTGTGAGGGTTCTAGTTCTCATCAACATGTATAGTATAACACTTATTCTGTACAGTACATTGAGGGTTCTAGTTCTCATCAATATGTATAGTATAAAACTTATACTGTACAGTACTGTGAGGGTTCTAGTTCTCATCAACATGTATAGTATAACACTTATACTGTACAGTACTGTGAGGGTTCTAGTTCTCATCAACATGTATAGTATAACACTCCTACTGTACAGTATTGTGAGGGTTCTAGTTCTCATCAACATGAATAGTATAATCACTCATACTGTACAGTACTGTGAGGGTTCAAGTTCTCATCAACATGTATAGTATAACACTCATACTGTACAGTACTGTGAGGGTTCAGGTTCTTATCAACATGTATAGTATAATCAGTCATACTGTACAGTACTGTGAGGGTTCAGGTTCTCATCAACATGTATAGTATAACACTCATACTGTACAGTACTGTGAGGGTTCAGGTTCTTATCAACATGTATAGTATAATCACTCATACTGTACAGTACTGTGAGGGCTCTAGTTCTCATCAACATGTATAGTATAACACTTATACTGTACAGTACTGTGAGGGTTCAAGTTCTCATCAACATGTATAATATAACACTCATACTGTACAGTACTGTCAGGGTTATAGTTCTCATCAACATGTATAGTATAATCACTCATACTGTACAGTACTGTGAGGGTTCTAGTTCTCATCAACATGTATAGTATAACACTCCTACTGTACAGTACTGTGAGGGTTCTAGTTCTCATCAACATGTATAGTATAACACTCCTACTGTACAGTACTGTGAGGGTTCTAGTTCTCATCAACATGAATAGTATAATCACTCATAATGTACAGTACTGTGAGGGTTCTAGTTCTCATCAACATGTATAGTATAACACTCCTACTGTACAGTACTGTGAGGGTTCTAGTTCTCATCAACATGTATAGTATAACACTCATACTGTACAGTACTGTGAGGGTTCTAGTTCTCATCAACATGTATAGATTAACACTTATACTGTACAGTACTTTGAGGGTTCTAGTTCTCATCAACATGTATAGTATAACACTTATACTGTACAGTACTGAGAGGGTTCTAGTTCTCATCAACATGTATAGTATAATACTTATACTGTACAGTACTTTGAGGGTTTTAGTTCTCATCAACATGTATACTATAACACTTATACAGTACAGTACTGTGAGGGTTCTAGTTCTCATCAACATGTATAGTATAACAATTATACTGTACAGTACTGTGAGGGTTCTAGTTCTCATCAACATGTATAGTATAATCACTCATACTGTACAGTACTGTGAGGGTTCTAGTTCTCATCAACATGTATAGTATAATCACTCATACTGTACAGCACAGTGAGGGCTCTAGTTCTCAGCAACATGTATAATATATTCACTCATACTGTACTGTGAGGGTTCTAGTTCTCATCAACATGTATTGTATAATCACTCATACTGTACAGTACTGTGAGAGTTCTAGTTCTCATCAACATGAATAGTATAATCACTCATACTGTACAGTACAGTGAGGGTTCTAGTTCTCATCAACATGTATAATATATTCACTCATACTGTACTGTGAGGGTTCTACTTCTCATCAACATGTATAGTATAATCACTAATACTGTACAGTACTGTGAGGGTTCTTGTTCTCATCAACATGTATAGTATAGTCACTCATATTGTACAGTACTGTGAGGGTTCTAGTTCTCATCAACATGTATAGTATAATCACTCATACTGTACAGCACAGTGAGGGCTCTAGTTCTAATCAACATGTATAATATATTCACTCATACTGTACTGTGAGGGTTCTAGTTCTCATCAACATGTATTGTATAATCACTCATACTGTACAGTACAGTGAGGGTTCTAGTATAATATATTCACTCATACTGTACTGTGAGGGTTCTAGTTCTCATCAACATGTATAGTATAATCACTAATGCTGTACAGTACTGTGAGGGTTCTTGTTCTCATCAACATGTATAGTATAATCATTAATACTGTACAGTACTGTGAGGGTTCTAGTTCTCATCAACATGTATAGTATAACACTCATACTGTACAGTACTGTGAGGGTTCAGGTTCTTATCAACATGTATAGTATAACAATCATACTGTACAGTACTGTGAGGGTTCTAGTTCTCATCAACATGTATAGTATAATCACTCATACTGTACAGTACAGTGAGGGCTCTAGTTCTCATCAACATATATAGTATAACACTTATACTGTACAGTACTGTGAGGGTTCTAGTTCTCATCAACATGTATAGTATAACACTCATACAGTACAGTACTGTGAGGGTTCTAGTTCTCATCAATATGTATAGTATAATCACTCATACTGTACAGTACTGTGAGGGTTCTAGTTCTCATCAACATGTATAGTATAATCACTCATACTGTACAGTACAGTGATTGCTCTAGTTCTCATCAACATGTATAATATATTCACCCATACTGTACTGTGAGGGTTCTAGTTCTCATCAACATGTATTGTATAATCACTCATACTGTACAGTACTGTGAGAGTTCTAGTTCTCATCAACATGAATAGTATAATCACTCATACTGTACAGTACTGTGAGGGTTCTAGTTCTCATCAACATGTATAGTATAACACTTATACTGTACAGTACTGTGAGGGTTCTAGTTCTCATCAACATGTATAGTATAACACTCCTACTGTACAGTATTGTGAGGGTTCTAGTTCTCATCAACATGAATAGTATAATCACTCATACTGTACAGTACTGTGAGGGTTCAAGTTCTCATCAACATGTATAGTATAACACTCATACTGTACAGTACTGTGAGGGTTCAGGTTCTTATCAACATGTATAGTATAATCAGTCATACTGTACAGGACTGTGAGGGTTCTAGTTCTCATCAACATGTATAGTATAATCACTCATACTGTACAGTACTGTGAGGGTTCTAGTTCTCATCAACATGTATAGTATAACACTTATACTGTACAGTACTGTGAGGGTTCTAGTTCTCATCAAAATGTATAGTATAACACTTATACTGTACAGTACTGTGAGGGTTCAGGTTCTCATCAACATGTATAGTATAACACTCATACTGTACAGTACTGTGAGGGTTCAGGTTCTTATCAACATGTATAGTATAATCACTCATACTGTACAGTACTGTGAGGGCTCTAGTTCTCATCAACATGTATAGTATAACACTTATACTGTACAGTACTGTGAGGGTTCAAGTTCTCATCAACATGTATAATATAACACTCATACTGTACAGTACTGTCAGGGTTATAGTTCTCATCAACATGTATAGTATAATCACTCATACTGTACAGTACTGTGAGGGTTCTAGTTCTCATCAACATGTGTAGTATAACACTCCTACTGTACAGTACTGTGAGGGTTCTAGTTCTCATCAACATGTATAGTATAACACTCCTACTGTACAGTACTGTGAGGGTTCTAGTTCTCATCAACATGAATAGTATAATCACTCATAATGTACAGTACTGTGAGGGTTCTAGTTCTCATCAACATGTATAGTATAACACTCCTACTGTACAGTACTGTGAGGGTTCTAGTTCTCATCAACATGTATAGTATAACACTCATACTGTACAGTACTGTGAGGGTTCTAGTTCTCATCAACATGTATAGATTAACACTTATACTGTACAGTACTTTGAGGGTTCTAGTTCTCATCAACATGTATAGTATAACACTTATACTGTACAGTACTGTGAGGGTTCTAGTTCTCATCAACATGTATAGTATAATACTTATACTGTACAGTACTTTGAGGGTTCTAGTTCTCATCAACATGTATACTATAACACTTATACAGTACAGTACTGTGAGGGTTCTAGTTCTCATCAACATGTATAGTATAACAATTATACTGTACAGTACTGTGAGGGTTCTAGTTCTCATCAACATGTATAGTATAATCACTCATACTGTACAGTACTGTGAGGGTTCTAGTTCTCATCAACATGTATAGTATAATCACTCATACTGTACAGCACAGTGAGGGCTCTAGTTCTCAGCAACATGTATAATATATTCACTCATACTGTACTGTGAGGGTTCTAGTTCTCATCAACATGTATTGTATAATCACTCATACTGTACAGTACTGTGAGAGTTCTAGTTCTCATCAACATGAATAGTATAATCACTCATACTGTACAGTACAGTGAGGGTTCTAGTTCTCATCAACATGTATAATATATTCACTCATACTGTACTGTGAGGGTTCTACTTCTCATCAACATGTATAGTATAATCACTAATACTGTACAGTACTGTGAGGGTTCTTGTTCTCATCAACATGTATAGTATAGTCACTCATATTGTACAGTACTGTGAGGGTTCTAGTTCTCATCAACATGTATAGTATAATCACTCATACTGTACAGCACAGTGAGGGCTCTAGTTCTAATCAACATGTATAATATATTCACTCATACTGTACTGTGAGGGTTCTAGTTCTCATCAACATGTATTGTATAATCACTCATACTGTACAGTACAGTGAGGGTTCTAGTATAATATATTCACTCATACTGTACTGTGAGGGTTCTAGTTCTCATCAACATGTATAGTATAATCACTAATGCTGTACAGTACTGTGAGGGTTCTTGTTCTCATCAACATGTATAGTATAATCATTAATACTGTACAGTACTGTGAGGGTTCTAGTTCTCATCAACATGTATAGTATAACACCCATACTGTACAGTACTGTGAGGGTTCAGGTTCTTATCAACATGTATAGTATAACAATCATACTGTACAGTACTGTGAGGGTTCTAGTTCTCATCAACATGTATAGTATAATCACTCATACTGTACAGTACAGTGAGGGCTCTAGTTCTCATCAACATATATAGTATAACACTTATACTGTACAGTACTGTGAGGGTTCTAGTTCTCATCAACATGTATAGTATAACACTCATACAGTACAGTACTGTGAGGGTTCTAGTTCTCATCAATATGTATAGTATAATCACTCATACTGTACAGTACTGTGAGGGTTCTAGTTCTCATCAACATGTATAGTATAATCACTCATACTGTACAGTACAGTGAGGGCTCTAGTTCTCATCAACATGTATAATATATTCACCCATACTGTACTGTGAGGGTTCTAGTTCTCATCAACATGTATTGTATAATCACTCATACTGTACAGTACTGTGAGAGTTCTAGTTCTCATCAACATGAATAGTATAATCACTCATACTGTACAGTACTGTGAGGGTTCTAGTTCTCATCAACATGTATAGTATAACACTCATACTGTACAGTACTGTGAGGGTTCTAGTTCTCATCAACATGTATAGTATAACACTTATACTGTACAGTACTGTGAGGGTTCTAGTTCTCATCAACATGTATAGTATAACACTTATTCTGTACAGTACTTTGAGGGTTCTAGTTCTCATCAATATGTATAGTATAAAACTTATACTGTACATTACTGTGAGGGTTCTAGTTCTCATCAACATGTATAGTATAACACTTATACTGTACAGTACTGTGAGGGTTCTAGTTCTCATCAACATGTATAGTATAACACTCCTACTGTACAGTACTGTGAGGGTTCAAGTTCTCATCAACATGTATAGTATAACACTCATACTGTACAGTACTGTGAGGGTTCAGGTTCTTATCAACATGTATAGTATAACACTCATACTGTACAGTACTGTGAGGGTTCAGGTTCTTATCAACATGTATAGTATAATCACTCATACTGTACAGTACTGTGAGGGTTCTAGTTCTCATCAACATGTATAGTATAATCACTCATACTGTACAGTACTGTGAGGGTTCTAGTTCTCATCAACATGTATAGTATAACACTTATACTGTACAGTACTGTGAGGGTTCTAGTTCTCATGAACATGTATAGTATAACACTTATACTGTACAGTACTGTGAGGGTTCAGGTTCTCATCAACATGTATAGTATAACACTCATACTGTACAGTACTGTGAGGGTTCAGGTTCTTATCAACATGTATAGTATAATCACTCATACTGTACAGTACTGTGAGGGCTCTAGTTCTCATCAACATGTATAGTATAATCACTCATACTGTACAGTACTGTGAGGGTTCTAGTTCTCATCAACATGTATAGTATAACACTTATACTGTACAGTACTGTGAGGGTTCTAGTTCTCATCAACATGTATAGTATAACACTCATACTGGACAGTACTGTGAGGGTACAGGTTCTTATCGACATGTATAGTATAACAATCATACTGTACAGTACTGTGAGGGTTCTAGTTCTCATCAACATGTATAATATAACACTCATACTGTACAGTACTGTGAGGGTTCTAGTTCTCATCAACATGTATAGTATAACACTCATACTGGACAGTACTGTGAGGGTACAGGTTCTTATCGACATGTATAGTATAACAATCATACTGTACAGTACTGTGAGGGTTCTAGTTCTCATCAACATGTATAGTATAACCACTCATACTGTACAGTACAGTGAGGGTTCTATTTCTCATCAACATGTATAATATATTCACTCATACTGTACTGTGAGGGTTCTACTTCTCATCAACATGTATAGTATAATCACTAATACTGTACAGTACTGTGAGGGTTCTTGTTCTCATCAACATGTATAGTATAGTCACTCATATTGTACAGTACTGTGAGGGTTCTAGTTCTCATCAACATGTATAGTATAATCACTCATACTGTACAGCACAGTGAGGGCTCTAGTTCTAATCAACATGTATAATATATTCACTCATACTGTACTGTGAGGGTTCTAGTTCTCATCAACATGTATTGTATAATCACTCATACTGTACAGTACAGTGAGGGTTCTAGTATAATATATTCACTCATACTGTACTGTGAGGGTTCTAGTTCTCATCAACATGTATAGTATAATCACTAATGCTGTACAGTACTGTGAGGGTTCTTGTTCTCATCAACATGTATAGTATAATCACTAATACTGTACAGTACTGTGAGGGTTCTAGTTCTCATCAACATGTATAGTATAACACTCATACTGTACAGTACTGTGAGGGTTCAGGTTCTTATCAACATGTATAGTATAACAATCATACTGTACAGTACTGTGAGGGTTCTAGTTCTCATCAACATGTATAGTATAATCACTCATACTGTACAGTACAGTGAGGGCTCTAGTTCTCATCAACATGTATAGTATAACACTTATACTGTACAGTACTGTGAGGGTTCTAGTTCTCATCAATATGTATAGTATAATCACTCATACTGTACAGTACTGTGAGGGTTCTAGTTCTCATCAACATGTATAGTATAACACTTATACTGTACAGTACTGTGAGGGTTCTAGTTCTCATCAACATGTATAGTATAACACTCATACTGTACAGTACTGTGAGGGTTCAGGTTCTTATCAACATGTATAGTATAGCAATCATACTGTACAGTACTGTGAGGGTTCTAGTTCTCATCAACATGTATAGTATAGCAATCATACTGTACAGTACTGTGAGGGTTCTAGTTCTCATCAATATATATAGTATAGTCACTCATATTGTACAGTACTGTGTGGGATTTAGTTCTCATCAACATGTATAGTATAACACTCATACTGTACAGTACTGTGAGGGTTCAGGTTCTTATCAACATGTATAGTATAACAATCATACTGTACAGTACTGTGAGGGTTCTAGTTCTCATCAACATGTATAGTATTATCACTCATACTGTACAGTACAGTGAGGGCTCTAGTTCTCATCAACATGAATAGTATAATCACTCACACTGTACAGTACTGTGATGGTTCTAGTTCTCATCAACATGTATAGTATAATCACTCATACTGTACAGTACTGTGAGGGCTCTAGTTCTCATCAACATGTATTGTATAATCACTCATACTGTACAGTACAGTGAGGGTTCTAGTTCTCATCAACATGTATAATATATTCACTCATACTGTACTGTGAGGGTTCTAGTTCTCATCAACATGTATAGTATAATCACTCATATTGTACAGTACTGTGTGGGATTTAGTTCTCATCAACCTGTATAGTATAACACTCATACTGTACAGTACAGTGAGGGTTCTAGTTCTCATCAACATGAATAGTATAATCACTCATACTGTACAGTACTGTGATGTTTCTAGTTCTCATCAACATGTATAATATATTCACTCATACTGTACTGTGAGGGTTCTAGTTCTCATCAACATGTATTGTATAATCACTCATACTGTACAGTACTGTGATGGTTCTAGTTCTCATCAACATGTATAGTATAACCACTCATACTGTACAGTACAGTGAGGGTTCTAGTTCTCATCAACATGTATAGTATAATCACTAATACTGTACAGTACTGTGAGGGTTCTTGTTCTCATCAACATGTATAGTATAGTCACTCATACTGTACAGTACTGTGAGGGTTCAGGTTCTTATCAACATGTATAGTATAACAATCATACTGTACAGTACTGTGAGGGTTCTAGTTCTCATCAACATGTATAGTATAATCACTCATACTGTACAGTACAGTGAGGGTTCTAGTTCTCATCAACATGAATAGTATAATCACTCATACTGTACAGTACTGTGATGTTTCTAGTTCTCATCAACATGTATAATATATTCACTCATACTGTACTGTGAGGGTTCTAGTTCTCATCAACATGTATTGTATAATCACTCATACTGTACAGTACTGTGATGGTTCTAGTTCTCATCAACATGTATAGTATAACCACTCATACTGTACAGTACAGTGAGGGTTCTAGTTCTCATCAACATGTATAGTATAATCACTAATACTGTACAGTACTGTGAGGGTTCTTGTTCTCATCAACATGTATATTATAGTCACTCATACTGTACAGTACTGTGAGGGTTCAGGTTCTTATCAACATGTATAGTATAACAATCATACTGTACAGTACTGTGAGGGTTCTAGTTCTCATCAACATGTATAGTATAATCACTCATACTGTACAGTACAGTGAGGGTTCTAGTTCTCATCAACATGTATAGTATAATCACTCATACTGTACAGTACAGTGAGGGCTCTAGTTCTCATCAACATGTATTGTATAATCACTCATACTGTACAGTACTGTGAGAGTTCTAGTTCTCATCAACATGAATAGTATAATCACTCATACTGTACAGTACTGTGATGGTTCTAGTTCTCATCAACATGTATAATATATTCACTCATATTGTACTGTGAGGGTTCTAGTTCTCATCAACATGTATAGTATAATCACTAATACTGTACAGTACTGTGAGGGTTCTTGTTCTCATCAACATGTATAGTATAGTCACTCATATTGTACAGTACTGTGTGGGATTTAGTTCTCATCAACCTGTATAGTATAACACTCATACTGTACAGTACTGTGAGGGTTCAGGTTCTTATCAACATGTATAGTATAACAATCATACTGTACAGTACTGTGAGGGTTCTAGTTCTCATCAACATGTATAGTATAATCACTCATACTGTACAGTACAGTGAGGGTTCTAGTTCTCATCAACATGAATAGTATAATCACTCATACTGTACAGTACAGTGATGGTTCTAGTTCTCATCAACCTGTATAGTATAACACTCATACTGTACAGTACAGTGAGGGTTCTAGTTCTCATCAACATGTATAATATATTCACTCATACTGTACTGTGAGGGTTCTAGTTCTCATCAACATGTATAGTATAATCACTCATACTGTACAGTACTGTGATGGTTCTACTTCTCATCAACATGTATAGTATAACCACTCATACTGTACAGTACAGTGAGGGTTCTAGTTCTCATCAACATGTATAATATATTCACTCATACTGTACTGTGAGGGTTCTAGTTCTCATCAACATGTATAGTATAATCACTAATACTGTACAGTACTGTGAGGGTTCTTGTTCTCATCAACATGTATAGTATAGTCACTCACATTGTACAGTACTGTGTGGGATTTAGTTCTCATCAACATGTATAGTATAACACTCATACTGTACAGTACTGTAAGGGTTCTAGTTCTCATCAACATGTATAGTATAACAATCATACTGTACAGTACTGTGAGGGTTCAGGTTCTTATCAACATGTATAGTATAACAATCATACTGTACAGTACTGTGAGGGTTCTAGTTCTCATCAACATGTGTAGTATAATCACTCATACTGTACAGTACTGTGAGGGTTCAGGTTCTTATCAACATGTATAGTATAACACTCATACTGTACAGTACTGTGAGGGTTCAGGTTCTTATCAACATGTAGAGTATAACAATCATACTGTACAGTACTGTGAGGGTTCTAGTTCTCATCAACATGTATAGTATTATCACTCATACTGTACAGTACAGTGAGGGCTCTAGTTCTCATCAACATGTATTGTATAATCACTCATACTGTACAGTACTGTGAGAGTTCTAGTTCTCATCAACATGTATAATATAACACTCATACTGTACAGTACTGTGAGGGTTCTAGTTCTCATCAACATGTATAGTATAATCACTCATACTGTACAGTACTGTGAGGGTTCTAGTTCTCATCAACATGTAGAGTATAACACTCCTACTGTACAGTACTGTGAGGGTTCTAGTTCTCATCAACATATATAATATAACACTCATACTGTACAGTACTGTGAGGGTTCTAGTTCTCATCAACATGAATAGTATAACACGTATACTGTACAGTACTGTGAGGGTTCTAGTTCTCATCAACATGTATAGTATAACACTTATACTGTACAGTACTGTGAGGGTTCTAGTTCTCATCAACATGTATAGTATAACACTCATACTGTACAGTACTGTGAGGGTTCAGGTTCTTATCAACATGTATAGTATAACAATCATACTGTACAGTACTGTGAGGGTTCTAGTTCTCATCAACATGTATAGTATAATCACTCATACTGTACAGTACTGTGAGGGTTCTAGTTCTCCTCAACATGTATAGTATAATCACTCATACTGTACAGTACAGTAAGGATTCTAGTTCTCATCAACATGTATAATATATTCACTCATACTGTACTGTGAGGGTTCTAGTTCTCATCAACATGTATAGTATAATCACTCATACTGTACAGTACTGTGAGGGTACTAGTTCTCCTCAACATGTATAGTATAATCACTCATACTGTACAGTACAGTGAGGGTTCTAGTTCTCATCAACATGTATAATATATTCACTCATACTGTACTGTGAGGGTTCTAGTTCTCATCAACATGTATAGTATAATCACTCATATTGTGCAGTACTGTGATGGTTCTAGTTCTCATCAACATGTATAGTATAACAATCATACTGTACAGTACTGTGAGGGTTCTAGTTCTCATCAACATGTATAGTATTATCACTCATACTGTACAGTACAGTGAGGGCTCTAGTTCTCATCAACATGTATTGTATAATCACTCATACTGTACAGTACTGTGAGAGTTCTAGTTCTCATCAACATGTATAATATAACACTCATACTGTACAGTACTGTGAGGGTTCTAGTTCTCATCAACATGTATAGTATAATCACTCATACTGTACAGTACTGTGAGGGTTCTAGTTCTCATCAACATGTAGAGTATAACACTCCTACTGTACAGTACTGTGAGGGTTCTAGTTCTCATCAACATATATAATATAACACTCATACTGTACAGTACTGTGAGGGTTCTAGTTCTCATCAACATGAATAGTATAACACGTATACTGTACAGTACTGTGAGGGTTCTAGTTCTCATCAACATGTATAGTATAACACTTATACTGTACAGTACTGTGAGGGTTCTAGTTCTCATCAACATGTATAGTATAACACTCATACTGTACAGTACTGTGAGGGTTCAGGTTCTTATCAACATGTATAGTATAACAATCATACTGTACAGTACTGTGAGGGTTCTAGTTCTCATCAACATGTATAGTATAATCACTCATACTGTACAGTACTGTGAGGGTTCTAGTTCTCCTCAACATGTATAGTATAATCACTCATACTGTACAGTACAGTAAGGATTCTAGTTCTCATCAACATGTATAATATATTCACTCATACTGTACTGTGAGGGTTCTAGTTCTCATCAACATGTATAGTATAATCACTCATACTGTACAGTACTGTGAGGGTACTAGTTCTCCTCAACATGTATAGTATAATCACTCATACTGTACAGTACAGTGAGGGTTCTAGTTCTCATCAACATGTATAATATATTCACTCATACTGTACTGTGAGGGTTCTAGTTCTCATCAACATGTATAGTATAATCACTCATATTGTGCAGTACTGTGATGGTTCTAGTTCTCATCAACATGTATAGTATAATCACTCATACTGTTAAGTACTGTGAGGGTTCTAGTTCTCATCAACATGTATTGTATAATCACTCATACTGTACAGTACAGTGAGGGTTCTAGTTCTCATCAACATGTATAGTATAATCACTCATACTGTACAGTACTGTGAGGGTTCTAGTTCTCATCAACATGTATAGTATAATCACTCATACTGTACAGTACTCTGAGGGTTCTAGTTCTCATCAACATGTATAGTATAACACTCATACTGTACAGTACTGTGAGGGTTCTAGTTCTCATCAACATGTATAGTATAACACTCATACTGTACAGCATTGTGATGGTTCTAGTTCTCATCAACATGTATAGTATAACACTCATACTGTACAGTATTGTGAGGGTTCTAGTTCTCATCAACATGTATAGTGCTGCACACTTTGCGATGTTAGCTCCTCTCTGGCCTGGGACATCCACGGTTGCTCTCTGTCCAATCACATTTCTTCTCCTGTGGCGTGTTTTTGCCATGTTGAATCCAGCTTCATCCACAAAGATGAATGTACGTGCAGTTTGCCTGGCTTCCATCTCCATTACTCTCTAAAATACAGTAAATCCCCAGTTCTACAGTACTTTACATTATGCCTAGCTGTGTATGTACCTGTTTGGTTATTGAACAGACATCTTACCTGGACATATTGATACCGGAGTTCTTTCACACGTTCATCGTTTCTCTCAAAGGGTGCAGTGTACAACTGCTTCCTCCTTATTTTATGTTTCTCTGGGACTCTGGCAATTATCGTTGTGCTGACCGTATTCACATTCCCAAAAGTGATATTGTCTGCCAGCACTCTGTCCTGAATTTCCCCCAGTTTTATTGCATTATTGCCAATTACCATGTCAACAATGGCAATTTCCTGTGCATCTGATAATATTCTGCCTCTCCCTCCTGTGGGAGGCAACCTTTGGATCCTACTGAAAAACACAAAACAATCAATATATTTCAAAATGTCAGTACATGTAAAAATGTGAACATGCTGTATTGTACTGTAATATGTAGTTCAATTATCATTGAAGGATGCACATCTCACCTGTTGTTTTGCTGTACAATTCATACTATTGATGCAACTGTTGAACGCTGCAGATTTGGTTGCACCCTTCAACTGGCCTCTCTCAAAGAGAGACCATGGTTTACAACATGGTCAGTAATTATCTTATCTCATCAGAGACCATCGCTATTGGTCTTCCTCTCCTTTGTCCTCCACACATTCTCCCTCTCCCTGCCACTCTTCTTCCCCCACCAACCTGTCTTCCTCTCCTTTGTCCTCCACACATTCTCCCTCTCCCTGCCACTCTTCTTCCCCCACCAACCTGTCTTCCTCTCCTTTGTCCTCCACGCTGTCTCCCTCTTCCTGCCACTCTTCTTCCCCCACCAACCTGTCTTCCTCTCCTTTGTCCTCCACGCTGTCTCCCTCTCCCTGCCACTCTTCTTCCCCCACCAACCTGTCTTCCTTGATCCATGTTTCCCAACTAAATCATTCCGAAGCCGTCCTCTTATGTCTGTTTGGTAACGAGACTAAAAACAGGACACTTGGGTCGGCTTTCAGCTGAAACTGTAATCAGCTGTGTTTGGAATGGTTAAATATTCTGCTGAAATTTTCTATGTTTCAATCTGGTTACTGCAGATATGCACGACATTTGCCATCATTCTGTTTTGAACGGGTATTGGAAACAGTGTGTTAGCATTTGAAAACATGTGCTGCATATATATAGTTTTGCAGGTGGTGGAGAATGAATGAGAAACAATTCATGGATTTCGGAGAATGTGGTCATTGAATGCATTTTGTGTGAAAGCAATGAAAAATAATTCAGTTTGGTCCACATACACTTTTGTTTCGCGGACTGTGTGAAGAATTTTGACAATGTGACTTCAGTTTTGACCAATGCATGTTAGCAATTGAAAAAAACTGTAATAAAATATATACTGCTGAATGCATGACAAACAGAAACACTGAATAAACACAAAAATAAACCCAGACATAATGGCCTGATGGCCTGACCTGTTCTGTCCCTTCCACTGCTGATCCTCTCAGCTTATAAAGCATGTGTCTCTATGGAGCCACATTATCTTCTGTGTGTGTTTTGTGTGTGTTTGTGTGTGTGTTTGGTGTGAGTGTTTATTCAGTGTGTCTGAGTGTTTGTGTGTGTGTGTTTCCATGCATGTGTTTGGTGTGTGCATTTGTTCAGTGTGTGCGTGTGTGTGTGTGTGTGTGTGTGTGTGTGTGTGTGTGTGTGTGTGTGTGTGTGTGTGTGTGTGTGTGTGTGTGTGTGTGTGTGTGTGTGTGTGTGTGTGTGTGTGTGTGTGTGTGTGTGTGCATTTGTTCAGTGTGTGTGTGTGTGTGTGTGTGTGTGTGTGTGTGTGTGTGTGTGTGTGTGTGTGTGTGTGTGTGTGTGTGTGTGTGTGTGTGTGTGTGTGTGTGTGTGTGTGTGTGTGTGTGTGTGTGTGCGTTTGTGTCAGTGTGTGTGGCCGTAAAGAAGGTGATGGGCGCTGTGCTTTTGCACATGCTCATTAAGCCTCTGTCCGTTGAGGAATCAAAGGCGAAAGGATTAGAAACGTCTGCAGTCCGACGGAGATAAGAAAGGAGTAGAGAGAGAGTAGTAGACAGAGAGTAGTAGAGAGAGGGTAGTAGAGAGAGTAGTAGAGAGAGTAGTAGAGAGAGAGCAGTAGAGAGAGTAGAGAGAGAGAGTAGTAGAGAGAGAGTGGTAGAGAGAGAGTAGTAGAGAGAGAGTAGTAGAGAGAGGGTAGTAGAGAGAGTAGTAGAGAGAGAGTAGTAGAGAGAGGGTAGTAGACAGAGAGTAGTAGAGAGAGGGTAGTAGAGAGAGTAGTAGAGAGAGTAGTAGAGAGAGAGCAGTAGAGAGAGTAGTAGAGAGAGAGTAGTAGAGAGAGAGTGGTAGAGAGAGAGTAGTAGAGAGAGAGTAGTAGAGAGAGAGTAGTAGAGAGAGAGTAGTAGAGAGAGAGTAGTAGAGAGAGGGTAGTAGAGAGGGAGTAGTAGAGAGAGAGTAGTAGAGAGAGGGTAGTAGAGATGGAGTAGTAGAGAGAGAGTAGTAAAGAGAGGGTAGTAGAGAAAGAGTAGTAGAGAGAGTATTAGAGAGAGAGTAGTAGAGATAGAGAGTAGTAGAGATAGAGAGTAGTAGAGAGGGAGTAGTAGAGAGAGTAGTAGAGAGAGAGTAGTAGAGAGAGTAGTAGAGAGAGAGTAGTAGAGAGAGAGTAGTCGAGAGAGTAGTAGAGAGAGAGAGTAGTAGAGAGAGAGTAGTAGAGAGAGAGTAATAGAGAGAGAGTAGTAGAGAGAGTATTAGAGAGGGAGTAGTAGAGAGAGAGTAGTAGAGAGAGAGAGTAGTAGAGATAGAGAGTAGTAGAGAGAGAGTAGTAGAGGGGTAGTAGAGAGAGAGTAGTGAGAGAGAGTAGTAGAGAGAGTAGTAGAGAGAGTAGTAGAGTAGAGTAGTAGAGAGAGGTAGTCGAGAGAGTAGTGAGAGAGAGAGTAGTAGAGAGAGAGTAGTAGAGAGAGAGTAATAGAGAGAGAGTAGTAGAGAGAGAGAGTAGTAGAGAGGGAGTAGTAGAGAGAGGGTAGTAGAGAAAGAGTAGTAGAGAGAGTAGTAGAGAGAGTATTAGAGAGGGAGTAGTAGAGAGAGAGTAGTAGAGAGAGAGTAGTAGAAAGAGAGTAGTAGAGAGAGAGAGTAGTAGAGAGAGAGTAGTAGAGAGCGAGAGTAGTAGAGAGAGAGTAGTAGAGAGGGAGTAGTAGAGAGAGAGTAGTAGAGAGAGAGTAGTAGAGAGAGAGAGTAGTAGAGAGAGTAGTAGTGAGAGTAGTAGAGAGAGAGTAGTAGAGAGAGAGTAGTCGAGAGAGAGTAGTAGAGAGAGAGTAGTAGAGAGGGAGTAGTAGAGAGAGAGTAGTAGAGAGAGAGTAGTAGAGAGGGGAAGAGTACAGCTGATGGACTTACTGTAGATAAGAACTAGCATTAAAGGAGGCTAAAGTTTTCATGTTTTCATGAGTCAGTTAAGAGTCTTATAATTCTCCTTCCAGATAATGACTGTGAGGAGAGGAAATGTGAGGTGTTTGAAACTCCAGGCCATTTGATCTGAGTTTTGGGGGGCTGAAAACATCTTTGATAAAACTTGACAATCAAAAGTGGGAGAAACTTCAAAGTGTAACTATAAAAGCATTGAGATAGTCTTGGGGATAATTAAGCTGGCACCATTTTTCTGTTTTTCATATACATCCTCCTCTCTGTGCATCTCTGTGTGTGTCTCTCTCTGTCCCCGGGTTCACCTCTCTGGTTGGTTGTTCTGGCGTCCTCGTTACCTAGCCCACTAATCCCAGGGACCGTCACATTTAAATAGTCTTTTCACTGTGGAGCATTGAGCTCTCAGCACACTGCATTCAACGCTCAGCATTCAGGAGCTGGAGAGATAAAGAGACACAGATTAAGCAAACACACACACACATGCAAGCACGTACACACACATATTGTATCTCTCTGCCTGTTTAATTAGCCCAGAGGTTTATCAGGGTGATCAGGAGTTCACTTCAGTAACGTTTCCTGTTGATAGGGGGCGATGGAAGAGGAGGAGGAGGAGGAAGTAGAGGGTAGGGGAGGGGAGGGGAGGGGAAAGGAAAGGAAGAGGGGAAGGGAGGATGACGAGAGGGGATTTCCGTTTAATTGCCTACCTGATTGTCTACTTCCTATCAGTCAACCTTCATCTATTGCACCATGAGAACAAATCACTCCTGACATGGGTAGCGACATAGAAATTTAGTTTTTTGGCTAAAGTTCAAGATTTGTGTTGAGGGCATGAATGTGATGGTACAACTGGTACCTGCCTCGGCAGGTAGCCTAGAGGTTAGAGCGTTGGGCCAGTAACTGTAAGGAAACCCCAAGCTGACAAGGTAAAATGTGTTGTTCTGCCCCTGACCAAGGCAGTTAACACACTGTTCCCAGGGTACTGATGATGTGGATGTCAATTAAGGCAGTGAAATACAAAGACACATTTCAGTGTACAACTGAGTAGGTATCCCCCTTTCCACGCACGGTTTAAACATTTTAGGTGTGGAATGCTGTAAATTACATTTACATTTTAGTCATTTAGCAGATACTCATCTTAAGATAGCTAGATGACACATATTATAATACCAGCAAGTACATTTTCCCTTAATAAAGTAGTTATCAGAAAAGTCAGTGGTAGGAGGAAAAGACAAGTGAGATTTCTGGAAGATAATCTTTAAAGAGATAGGGTTTCAGACAGTTATTACTGTATTACATTTGAACCAAACCATTACTGTGATGCTATTATACTTTGAGAGGGTTCCAAGTCTCCTATTCAGTCCCAGTCAGTTCATTTGTTGTGGAAACGTTAACTAACTGCTTCTGGCCAGTGTGTGGAATGTTTATTCCACACTTATAACTAAATCATTTCTAATTAGTCCAATGACAGAGCAGTGTTCAGTCATTAGCTGTCTGACAGGAGAGGTCGTCACAGTTTACAGCCCCAAATCAAATCAAATTGTATTGGTCACAAACACATGGTTAGCAGATGTTAATGTGAGTGTAGCAAAATGCTTGTGCTTCTAGTTCCGACAGTGCAGTAATATCTAACAAGTAATCTAACAATTTCACAACAACAACCTTAAACAACCTTAAACACACAACAACCATAAACACACAAGTGTAAAGGGATGAATAAGAATATGTACATATAAATACAGTGCCTTGCGAAAGTATTCGGCCCCCTTGAACTTTGCGACCTTTTGCCACATTTCAGGCTTCAAACATAAAGATATAAAACTGTATTTTTTTGTGAAGAATCAACAACAAGTGGGACACAATCATGAAGTGGAACGACATTTATTGGATATTTCAAACTTTTTTAACAAATCAAAAACTGAAAAATTGGGCGTGCAAAATTATTCAGCCCCTTTACTTTCAGTGCAGCAAACTCTCTCCAGAAGTTCAGTGAGGATCTCTGAATGATCCAATGTTGACCTAAATGACTAATGATGATAAATACAATCCACCTGTGTGTAATCAAGTCTCCGTATAAATGCACCTGCACTGTGATAGTCTCAGAGGTCCGTTAAAAGCGCAGAGAGCATCATGAAGGACAAGGAACACACCAGGCAGGTCCGAGATACTGTTGTGAAGAAGTTTAAAGGCGGATTTGGATACAAAAAGATTTCCCAAGCTTTAAACATCCCAAGGAGCACTGTGCAAGCGATAATATTGAAATGGAAGGAGTATCAGACCACTGCAAATCTACCAAGACCTGGCCGTCCCTCTAAACTTTCAGCTCATACAAGGAGAAGACTGATCAGAGATGCAGCCAAGAGGCCCATGATCACTCTGGATGAACTGCAGAGATCTACAGCTGAGGTGGGAGACTCTGTCCATAGGACAGTCGTATATTGCACAAATCTGGCCTTTATGGAAGAGTGGCAAGAAGAAAGCCATTTCTTAAAGATATCCATAAAAAGTGTCGTTTAAAGTTTGCCACAAGCCACGTGGGAGATGAAACCAAAATTGAACTTTTTGGCAACAATGCAAAATGTTATGTTTGGCGTAAAAGCAACACAGCTCATCACCCTGAACACCTCATCCCCACTGTCAAACATGGTGGTGGCAGCATCATGGTTTGGGCCTTCTTTTCTTCAGCAGGGACAGGGAAGATGGTTAAAATTGATGGGAAGATGGATGGAGCCAAATACAGGACCATTCTGGAAGAAAACCTGATGGAGAAAAGACCTGAGACTGGGACGGAGATTTGTCTTCCAACAAGACAATGATCCAAAACATAAAGCAAATCTACAATGGAATGGTTCAAAAATAAACATATCCAGGTGTTAGAATGGCCAAGTCAAAGTCCAGACCTGAATCCAATCGAGAATCTGTGGAAAGAACTGAAAACTGCTGTTCACAAATGCTCTCCATCCAACCTCATTGAGCTCGAGCTGTTTTGCAAGGAGGAATGGGAAAAAAATTCAGTCTCTCGATGTGCAAAACTGATAGAGACATACCCCAAGCGACTTACAGCTGTAATCGCAGCAAAAGGTGGCGCTACAAAGTATTAACTTAAGGGGCTGAATAATTTTGCACGCCCAATTTTTCAGTTTTGATTTGTTAAAAAAGTTTGAAATATCCAATAAATGTCGTTCCACTTCATGATTGTGTCCCACTTGTTGTTGATTCTTCACAAAAAAATACAGTTTTATATCTTTATGTTTGAAGCCTGAAATGTGGCAAAAGGTCGCAAAGTTCAAGGGGGCCGAATACTTTCGCAAGGCACTGTATATGGATGAGCATAACGGCATAGGCAAGATGCAGTAGATGGTATAGAGTACAGTATATACATATGAGATAAGTAATGAAGGATATGTAGAAATGATTAAAGTGGTGATATTTAAAGTGACTGGTGATATTTTTATTAAATCCATTTATTACATTAAAAAGTGGCTAGAGATTTGAGTCTGTATGTTGGCAGCAGCCACTCTATGTAAGTGATGGCTGTTTAACAGTCTGATGGCCTTGAGATAGAAGCTGTTTTTCAGTCTCTCGGTCCCTGCTTTGATGCACCTGTACTGACCTCACCTTCTGGATGATAGCGGGGTGAACAGGCAGTGGCTTGGTTGGTTGTTGTCCTTGATAATCTTTTAGGCCTTCCTGCAACTCAGGTGCTGTAGGTGTCCTGAAGGGCAAGTAGTTTGCACCCGGTGATAAGTTGTACAAACAGCACTACCCTCGGAAGAGCCTTGCGGCTGTGGGCAGTGCAGCTGATGTACCAGGTGGTGATACAACCCGACAGGATGCTCTCACTTGTGCATCTGTAAAAGTTTGTGAGTGTTTTTGGTGACAACCCAAATTTCTTCAGCCTCCTGAGGTTGAAGAGACGCTGCTGCACCTTCTTCACCATGCTGTCTCTGCGGGTAGACCATATCACCTTTCCACTGCTGTCCCGTCGATGTGGATGGGGGGTTGCTCCCTCTGCTGTTTCCTGAAGTCCACAATCATCTCCTTTGTTTTGTTGACGTTGAGTGAGAGGTTATTTTCCTGACACCACACTCCGAGGGCCCTCACCTCCTCCCTGTAGGCCGTCTTGTCGTTGTTGGTAATCAAGTCTACCACTGTAGTGCCGTCTGTAAACTTGATGATTGAGTTGGAGGCGTGCATGGCCACGCAGTCATGGGTGAACAGGGAGTACAGGAGGGGCTGAGAACGCACCCTTGTGGGGTCCCAGAGTTGAGGATCAGCGGGATGGAGATGTTGTTTCCTATCTCACCAGCTGGGAACGGCCCATCAGAAAGTCCAGGACCCAGTTGTACAGGATGGGGTCAAGACCCAGGGTCTCGAGCTTAATGATGAGTTTGGAGGGTACTATGGTGTTGAATGCTGAGTTGTAGTCAATGAACAGCATTCTTACATAGGTATTCCTCTTGTCCAGATGGGATAGGGCATTGTGCAGTGTGGTGGTGATCGCGTCGTCTGTGGACCTTTTGGGGCAGTAAGCAAATTGGAGTGGGTTTAGGGTATTAGGTAGGGTGGAGGTGATATGATCCTTGACCAGTCTCTCAAAGCACTTCATGATGACAGACATGAGTGCTACGGGGTGATAGTCATTTAGTTCAGTTACCATAGCTTTCTTGGGATCAGGAACAATGGTGGCCATATTGAAGCATGTGGACACAGCAGACTTGGATAAGGATTGATATAATATGTCTGTAAACACACCAGCCAGCTGGTCTGCGCATGCTCTGAGGACGCGGAAAGG